>NW_005187631.1:591211-637480 GCF_000239375.1 Pundamilia nyererei | reverse complement strand
CACACACACACACACACACACACACACACACACAATTAAACATATACTTTAATGTAGAATAAAAGATGAATAACTATTAGCAAAAGCACATACAGATAAACTCTGTCATAGCATTCTTTATCATTTTTAACATATGAGGCTGGATGTTAAGACTTTTTACCCTCTCAGATATAATGGGAGGTATATCAGGAGGGCTTTGTTCTCTTTCAATCCCATCTTTCTCAACAATATACTGTATAATGGTTACTACAGGACTGCCCTACAGTAGCCTTCCTACCCTCTACCACATGTTCCACTCTCTACTTTGCTTGTGCTTTTGTCGTTGTTTCTGCATATCATGTGAAATTAATTACTTATTATTATAACTTAAAAAATAAAAACCTTAAAAATTGAATAAATCAATATTAAGGCCGTTGTAAATTCCAAATAAAAGTGCATTTTATATAAAGCACCTCCCATGACACTGCAAAAACCGTCTATCTAAATATCAGGAAAAATATATTTTGAGAAGATCCAGACAATAATCAAGTGAAATAATTTTCCAGTGCAGTAATATAATTCATGCTTTCCGCAGTCAAAGCCAGGGCTATCTTTTTGTGTGGCAGACATGCTCTGTACTGTCCATGTTTGTACAACAAAAGTGTGAACTGTTACTGCGAGGTCTTGAAATAAGGAGTCACAATAAATTGTTACAACACATAATGTCATCTCAAACAGTGTTTTGGTGATATATGTAAAGTAAGCCATTCTAGGAAAAATTGTTTAATGGATTAAAAAATTCATCTTCAACATCAGTTGTCCAAAATATCCACTAACTCTCCTATGTACATGTCTTGCTTCTCTAACTTTCTCTTAAAAATGCTCAACCCTAGCCTCTGATACATTCACTCACTTTATAACATGTTATAAAAGATATGACAAATGCAGTATCCAGTGCAAGTTGAGTTTGCATGCTGTGGTTGGATTGAGTTCTCAATATTTATCTTCCTGTAAGTGTCATCTAAGACTTGCATCATCAGACAAGTCTGAGAATAACTTTAGATATCTAAAAAAACAAAACAAAGAAAATATATACATATATGTTTTTTTGATTTAGATATTGGATCAAAGGTCAAAAAGCAAAACAAGAACTGGTGTGGGGGACTGCATGGAAATAAATATCAAAGAAAAACACTGGATAAGAAGGTTCAACATTCAGAAAGTTATTTTATTGTAGACAGACCACATGCCTCCATAAACATGGATTAAGAGAGGTGGCTGTCTCGATTCATTAGCAAGGTAATAGAGCAGTCTGGTTACAACTATAAATATTTTTTTTGACTGACTGGAAGAAGAAAACTTTTTATTATACATTTTTTTAAGCTGATCTTTGAAAAATGTGTCTTCCAGGGCTTTGGACATTGCGTTTAAGTGCTGTATTTTGCAAAGTTTGAAAGTGATTTGAATTTGAATTCAAATTAATGCAATATTTAATATTTTATTACATAATAACTATTTCCCATCTATAGTTACAATATTATGACCAAAAATCTTAAGGGGGAAATTGGAGACAAAATCCAGTGTTTGTAAGAAGTTTACTCTGCTTAATAAGTAGATTAGAATATACATCAGCTGTTATGAACTACACAAGTATAGGGTAAATAAATTTGCTGGGGAACGCAACAATCTTTAAATAATCTGTTTCCATCCATCAGCTCTACAAACCACTATAACCACTAATGTTGCAGTAAAACGACATTGGCACTTCTGCTCTCAGCATCCTGTAAAGAGAGGAAAAAAACCTTTTCACTGATTGTTTGTTTGTTCTTTTACTAAATTACTTTGCACAAAATGCTTGGTATGTTTCGAATTAAGGTTAGCATGATATATGCTCCCTGTACGGAGGCCTCTCATACCTGCGTTCTCAGTGGTCTTCAACTGAGGTTGAAATAAACTTTCATATTTAAGTTGGACATCAGTCACCCCTTGATCTCTCAGGATTGTTTCCAACTAAAAGAAAAATACGATCAAAGAAGATATTTATTTGACATACTCTCCAGATTTACCATACAGCTTCATACCTGTCTGTGTAACATTAAGATAACTATAATAACTAAAACTGTTTTAAATCATTTGGACTTATTTGAGTGTTGAATTTAAATATGTAGTAACAGTCTCTATTGCTTTCAAAAACAAATGCACACAGACCATAATGTATTATGTATAAAAATAGAATTGACAGTCTTGCTAGACAGCAAGACCTCAGGGATGAGTTCATGATGTCATAAATAACAAAGTGCTTCAGATGTGCTTCACTGAAAATATTACTCTTTTTATATTTTTGACTCTACTTTTTGCATACTGGTATTATTTTTTTGTTGGTAGTTTTGGTTCATTTTGTGTTTACTGTTATTTTATGAACTCTTGTTGCACAACCAGTTTCCCCTGGTGGAACATAAATGAAATCATGACCCTTCAATCTATGTTTGTACCTTCTGTAGGAGTAGACTGGAAGCAGTGGAGTCAGTGAGATCAACATCAGACTGCACCTTCATCTTTATGACCATCTTCTTTAGCTTGAGACCTGCAGAATACAAACACAGAAATATAATGTCAGCCATTATTAAGACAGTCTTGATGCATGCTCTTACATCCAGGAAAGGAAGAAGAAAGCTGTTGTGTTGATTGCGATCCTTATTATGAATATTATTATTTTTCTATCCAAGTTCTGACACCTAATTAAAAACATCACATTTTTCTTGGAACTCATTTATTACTTTTGTATTTTAGGAACTTACCTCCTTGACACATGAATGTTGCTTTCTGGTTACAGTCAGCTGGTATCCAGTGTCCCTGCTGTGATGCTTCCACAGAAACACAGTTTCCACTATAACTTCTGCCTCTTTGCCAGTACCTGAAGGAGGTCTTTGTTCCATCTGACCAGTACCAGGAATCTTTAAACAGACCGAACCACACTGAGTTGAAAAATGCACCAGTCGCTAAATTCTCCTGTTCTGTATGCACACATGCCAGATCAGTGTGCTTCTGTCTGCACAGATCTTGACTGTTTGACCAGGTTTGTCCCTGTGTGTAATAGACGTAGTTCTTACTGCCATCCTGCTGAACTAAAAACAAATAACAGATAAGTAAAATGGAGTTAGACATCTTTTTTTCTGCCAAGAAAAGTAGAAATCAGGTAAGAGATTTCGAGTCAGATTTATGATCAGCAAGGCCATGATTTTTGTTCATATAAATACTGATGGAAAACTTAGGCTTGCTTTGTTACGTCAAAAAAAATCACATTGGATAACAACCAGAACTTTCCTTATAAATTGAATGAATTGAATACATATAAGAAGGACATTGTCTTATAGACACAGAATTAGAACTTTAATGACTTCTTTTTAAGAAAAGTATCAGTTTTTGCATAATGAGATGTTAAAACAAATACTAGTATTCATTTTGAAGTTAGTAGAATTGGTCTTAAAGTTCTTAAAGACTTTCTCTTCAGTGTGATTTGTTTAATTATTATTATTTGTGTGTGTGTGTGTATGTGTGTGTGTGTGTGTGTGTGTGTGTGTGTGTGTGTGTGTGTGTGGGGTTATATTTAAAAAAGGCCCTCAATTGTTTAGATTGTGTAAAGTATGTATTCATATATATGTATACATTTAAAAGAACCACGCCTATGCCATTATTTTGTGTGCTAACAATTTTAAATCATGCTTTTTATTTGTTTTTGTTTCTAATGTCTCTGTAAAGCACTTTGAATCACCTTGTTGTTGAATTGTGCTATACAAATAAATTTGCCTTGCCTTGCCTTGCTACTCAGATGAAGACTTTCTGTCTAGTTTAAGATATAAGCATTATAAATTCATGATCAAATAATTCATATTAAACTCCTATAAGTTTTGTTCATTTTGATAACTGTGTGTAATTACATCAGTTTACATTTACAAAAATCAGTGTGTCATTTACTCACTTTCATAACACACATAAGCCATGGCAAATCCACATGGCGCGTCATTCCAGAGGCTATCATACATCTCTCCACATGACTCAATGCCTCCAGCATTGTTTGGTTCACCAGGGCTCCATTGGGTGAAGCTCGCTATACCGCTGCCATCAGACCAAAGCCACCTGTTGATCTGTCCATCGTAGAGTCCAATCCATGACGATGTCACGTTACTGCCCAGTGTGTTGATCAGCCGGTTTTCATCATCCACGTCATTTATGGTGGCTAAGTCGGTGTACTTTAATCTGCAGAAGCTCTGAGCCTCATACCAGGTCAGGGATTTATTGATGAAGTGATACTGCTGATGTACTAAAAAAAAACCCCAACAGGTTAACCTTTCATTCTTCAATGAAAACAGACAAACTGCATCAACAACGAGCATCAAGTTTGTCACGCATAACTACAAACCTGACTATTCTAATTAAACCTACCAACAGGAATACACAATAAAGATATGCTTTGTGTCTCGTCCTATAACTGGTTTCATTTCATAATACCGTTTTTTCAGTCTGTTCAAATAACCTTGTCTCAGCATTGTTTCATTCAATTTGTGTGTGTGTGTGTGTGTGTGTATGTGTGTGTGTGTGTTTAAATGTTTAGAGGGTACCCAGTTTTAAGAGATGAAAATAATGAGTTTTTAATGGTCAAAGTTTTAAGCATTTAAAAGTTAGGGTACTGTGTTTGCAAATGCTAACAAATGTTCCTTTAATTAAAAAAAGAATACATGATTTCATTTTATTCTTATTACTGAAATTATCTTAAATGCATTTTTCAAAATTATAATTTAAGGTGATTTTTAACATCCATACATCCTCATATTTCATAGGAAGGACGGGTTACACTCTAGACAGGTTGCTGCTCCATCACAAAGAGCCAAGAGCTAATGAGTCGTGCAAATGGGTTTACATCTGGTACTAGCAAGATGTACCTAATAAAGTCAGCGCATGGCCTGCACAAATATCCCGATCTGTTATTGAGAATTTGTTCTCCAACCTGGATGAGTGCAGTCTAGAATTGTAAAATATTTATTGGTTGTGGCAAATCTGATGAAAATGCTAACCTAGTGTGTCTCAGGAATATTCAGTCAGAAACATATCAGCAAATAATGCTGGCCAATCATTTAGTTCACTGTGTCCACTTAGCTTGAAATAAAAAAAGAAATTTTTGGGTTTAACTAATCTTACTACTTTTATCCACCTCTAATTTTACTATTTCACTTTTTGATGATTCATAGCTCAGTCATGTTTTACATGCTTTTCATTCTGTGAAGAAAACCCCATCACAATAATTCTCAAAAGTGTAAAAATAAATATAGTAGTAATAAAATAATCACTTGTAAACTCACAGACTTCTTACACATGGAACTAATTTAAATTTGTTACAATTTCCATTTAACTATGATAATGTATTGATAGAGTGTCATTACAAATCACCCAAAAATCTCCATGATTACATATGCAATACAATTGTAACGAAATCCAGTTGACTTCAATGATCAAAAATGTGCTTTAAAAAAACAAAACACTGATTAGGTTGCTGAGGTGCATGCTTACTTACCTGATATACTGGAACCTGCTGAAAGCAGTGCAATTCTGGTGGTGGTCATCAAATGCATTATGAAAATTCCTGCAACAAAAAAAAGTAGAATGACTAGAACTGATCCACTAAATGTTGCTAAACTAAAAATCTCTCTGACTAGGTGCCACTGCTTCTTTCAACCCAGAAAAGATGCTTCCAGGATTGCAGCATTTGAATGCCTATAGATCCATCCTAGTGTTTGTTTCAAAAATCTTTCAATCAGAATATTTTCAGTATAGTATTCAATGCAGTTTTTCAACTCCTTCACCAAATGTTTTTTAAACAAAAACAACAAACATCATTAATGTAATAATGCAAATGTTGGGTGTTTTTCTCTTGTAATGAGTTTTTAAGAGTAGAACTGAAACATAGTTAAACATTGTTTACTTTTTAGTTAACTCTTTTATTATCATTCTTCAAAATAATTTACAAAAATGAGTTTTCACTGCTTGGACGTACCTGCACAAATGAGAGTTTTATGACCCATAGCTTAGAAGAAATAGTATGGAAAGAAAAGAAGCAAAACAGCAACATTAAATTCAATTTTCTAAACTACAGCATATCCATTTACAATTTAAAACTACATTTCGTGACCAGTAACAACAAGTACCAAGAAGTAAAGAAAGGAAATAATTGATTTATAAAAATAATTTATAATCAGAGACATACCTGAGTACATCCCTGATATAGTCCACCAATTTGTTTTGTTTCTAAAGCTTCCTGTAGATCTGAAGGTCTTTTTATTTACACACTATGCAAAGCATTTATGAAGACACTGAAACTTATTTGATTACAGGTGTGCCATAAGATAAAGAGCCAGTCACAGTCTTCAGGCAAGTCTAACTAGAACTTATGACGTCAAGAACATCAAATTTTAATATTGTTCTGTTTGCAAAATCATTAAGTGATATATATGTTATATATATATATATATATAAAAAACACCCAGCACGCCCCTGCGGGCGGTTTATCCTTCAAGCTCGGGTCCTCTACCAGAGGCCTGGGAGCTTGAGGGTCCTGCGCAGTATCTTAGCTGTTCCCAGGACTGCGCTCTTCTGGACAGAGATCTCCGATGTTATTCCTGGGATCTGCTGGAGCCACTCGCCTAGCTTGGGAGTCACCGCACCTAGTGCTCCGATTACCACGGGGACCACCGTTACCTTCACCCTCCACATCCTCTCGAGCTCTTCTCAGAGCCCTTGGTATTTCTCCAGCTTCTCGTGTTCCTTCTTCCTGATATTGCTGTCATTCGGAACCGCTACATCGATCACTACGGCCGTCTTCTTCTGTTTGTCATCTCCCATTTTGACCTCGGGACTTCCAGGTTATACTCGGCACAGATGTTCCTGTACACTATGCCGGCCACTTGGTTATGGCGTTCCATGTATGCCTTGCCTGCTAGCATCTTGCACCCTGCTGTTATGTGCTGGATTGTCTCTGGGGCATCTTTACACAGCCTGCACCTGGGGTCTTGCCTGGTGTGATAGACCCCAGCCTCTATGGATCTTGTACTCAGAGCTTGTTCTTGTGCTGCCATGATTAGTGCTGGACTTGGGGTGAAACCCTCCATGCATGGTAAGGAGCTTTCTTGTCTTTATGTCAGTGGCTTCTATCTCCTCCTTTGGCCAGCCTATTATCCCAGCAGGGTACCTGATCACGGGCAGGGCGTACGTGTTGATGGCCCGGATCTTGTTCTTACCATTCAGCTGACTCCTCAGGACTTGCCTGACCCTCTGCAGGTACTTGGTGGTTGCAGCTTTTCTAGTGGTCTCTGACTTTAACATGTTTGATTTGATCACAAAAAAACAACAATTAAGTGTGTTGTGATCAGCAAACATAAAAGTTTGAAGAGAAAAAGTGAGGAGAAAGTATTCCTCTGTAACTGAATTACAAAGAAATGCTGAAATGAATGTTCATGTGAAATTGATCTAATGATAAAGTAAAATGGCATTAATTGAATGAAACATGAAGTGTGATTAATGTGATTAAATATTCAAATGTTACAAATTAGTTTCATATTTTTTGTTTTATTCTCTGCTTATGTTTTTTTTGCTATCTTGAATTATAAATTAATTATAAATTCATATTAATTTGGATTTCCATTGTTTTCATTCTCGTTTATAACATCCAAGAATTTTCATTGTTTCCTTAAGGACTGTAACTTTATAAAGATTTGGATTTCCACTTGGTTCCCTGGGGAATGAAATTCCAGTGTTGCTTTTCTGTTGGACTTTTATTAGCAAAATGGAAGACAGAGATAAACACTCCTCTCAAAGATCAGAACAATTTGTCAATATACTAAATTGGAAAAGAAGAAAATTTAATGAAGTGATTTTAAAGTTTAAACTTTCTTTTAAATAATGTGTGAGGAAAAGTCAGATAGAGAGAGGATGACAAGGTGTGGCTGGACATCAGGTGATTAGATGTTAATAGTGTGATTGAAGTCCCCTAGGGCCTCATTACCATTTGCCAAACAGAGGGATGAGACACAGGGAAAGATGAACAGAGGTAACACAAGAGAAACACTGAAGATGACAAACAGACGATCCGACAAGGAACAGAGGAAAACACACACAATGTATTTACACACACAGAGTGAAACAAGGAAATGGCACAGAGGAGGGAGACACAGCTGAACATAATTAGAGGTGACGAGACAAAGGGGAAACAAAACTGAAAACACTGATGCAGGGCACGGGACGTGTTGTGAACAGGAAAGACACGAACATAGAAACCAGGACACTAGATGTAACACAAGGAACACAAGGTAGGCACAGTGGCAAAACCTATGGGCTGGAAAATCACCAAGGTACTAAAGAAAAACGAGGGGAAACTAGAAATACAAAAGATAAAGCCATGAAAACCACTAAATCACAGAACTATAAGAAAAGAAAACATAAACATGGAGTCACCAGACTCTGGATTGTGACAAATCCTGTGCTCAGTTTCTCATGTGGAGATGGTTTTTTGGTCTTAGAGTGCAACAGGTCCCCGTATTGGAAACAGATCTTTGTCTCCATAACATACTGATTGCCAGAACACCTACACACTCACACACACACTGGGGTCTTTCTCCCTCCACTGGTGAGCAATGGAACAGCACTGTAGAGAATTAGTGTAGTTGACACTGCACTGGTGACATTAAATATATAACTACTGTGCCAAAAAGTCTATTATATTTCAATATTACATGATAACAATTCTATGCCAAAACTAACCAAAAGCCCAGAACAGGCTTCATAATATCTTTGATTTTTGACCTTGTTTTCATCATATCCATTCTTATTTATTATTAGCATCATCAATACCTGCATCATTATTACTTTATATCCTTACACATTGTGAGAATAATTCAGTTTAGTTCAGTCAGTTCTAAGAAATGCTACACCAGCAGTGCAGTGTATTAAATAGTTAAATAGTGTTGAGCTTAAAGTTCACTGGGCTTGACTTCAGAAAAGCACACATGAATCCCCACAGTTCACTGGTAATTAAAAATATTAATCCATAGAAGAGTGGAATCTGTAATATGCCTTGGGTTAGATCCAGACTGAAATTTAAATTTTTCCCCAGCTACAAGGTTTTCTCACTGCCAAGTTTTCTTCCAAATTCAATAAGATGCACATGTACTCTAATCCATGAAGAGTCATCCTGCAAATGTAGACATATGTTGCATATTTATATTCAGTATTTCTGTATAAAAAGAACTCTGAACCCTGAACCGTCATGTGTACACCATAGAAGAGCAAAGGACAGGCAGACAACAAACTGCACATAAGCATTTTAGTGATTTATTAATGGCACAGAAGCTTACAATCACAAGGAACCAGAACAAAAGTTTACCAGTTTTACAAGTTTGTATAAGGGGCAAAGGTCACAGGCAGGCTTGACTGTGCAGGAAATTGTAGTTAGCATGACCCAAATCACTGGTTTGTGGAACTGAGACTTCACCTGAGCATTTGTCATTCTTATCTCCAATACTCGTTTGCAACAACTCAGTGTGGCTATGAAACAGACCATTATTAACTAAATGAACTTCATTTTGCTTGAGATAAGACAAGAAACAAACTATAAAGACCATAAAATAATGTACAATTTATGTAGGAGGAGTAGGGATGGGTACCGGTGTTGGTTCTGACATAAACGGTAGTAACCAGACCGAAAAGCAGCGCACATTTCGGTGCTTTATTTCGGTGCTTTTTTTTCCTGAGCTGTGATACACTTCTAGCCAATCATTTTACGTTTCCCAGGATAGTAGGCGGGGCCAGGTACGTACGTTCTTTTAGAGCAGAGCTACAGATTAAAAATGTCCAAGGCGAAGCGGTCAAAAGTCTGGCTGTACTTCACAGCAAAATATGCAAACTCAGCAGCCTGCAACAAGTGCTTTAAGCTGATACTGTGATACTGTCAAAGGAGGTAACACCTCGAATCCGATGAAACACCTGGCGACGCATAGCGGTTTTTTTAAAAGCCGAGAAATGCGCCGTATTTGATAGCTTGCTGCGAGACCTCACACCGTGCACGTTGGGTGGGTTGCCAGTTATCGGACCCGGAGCAACATCCCCCAAAAACCCGAAGAATAGAGTCCTGGCCCCTAGCCCTGCCAGTGTAGCAGAAATGATGATGATGAAGATGCAGCAGCTGTTCTTCTCTGCGTGAGTAGCTTAATGTTGTTCGAGTGTAATTTACGTTGAGTAGCCTAACCACGTTATTACATTAATGCATGTAAGGTGAACTAGCAAACATCATCATAGCTACATGCGGCTGTCCTCTTGTTTGATGGCAGATACTCCCTTCACCCTGGACAAAAAGGCTAAAATGACCAAAGAAAAAGTGGAAAACAGTTAAACATGAGAGGTTTTTGGACAAAGGTTGTGTTTTTTTCCCCATTGTTTAACCACTGCTTCCAGCCAAGAGTGATACCATATATGCCCCATAGCTGCAGAAAAGGCTAACATTGTTATCTTTTTACAAAAAAACAAAAAACAAAAAAAAAAACAGCTGAACATGAGAGGCTTTTGGACAAAGTTTGTGTTCTCCATTCTTTAAGCACCGGTTCGAGCACCGTTTAAGCACCGGCACCGTTTCAAAAGTACCGATTTGGCACCGGTATCGGATAAAACCTAAACGATACCCATCCCTAAGGAGGAGAGCAGGGTGCCATGATTTACGAGATGAATCATAATTGATATGCTATTTTATCAACACTGATCTTCTAAAGATGACCACTAAATGACTGTAAGTTTGGATTTTCATGATAATTGGTTAACAGAACAAAGCACACCTTATACTGCTTTCGAGTGACTGATTTTCTTTTTTTGCGGGGGGTCATGGTTGGTAGTTTCAGCTGCACTGACATGACGATTGACATAAAACTGTGATGCTCACACATATTTATAATTCATGTTTGAGTTACATGTTTTCAGTTCAAATTAAATAATTTATTTATCATGATCCAGTGGGATGAATGTATTATTTGAATGTCTGAATATAATCTATAGGTAATCAGTGTTGTTTGAAAATGATTATTGTGGGGGAAGCTGTGGATTTTATGCCCAAAAAATATCCCCCACACCATCAAACCACTGGCCTGAACCAGTGATACAAGGTAGGATGGATTCATGCTTTCATGTTGTTTACACCAAATTCTGACTCTGCCATCTGAGTGTTGCATTAGAAATCATCTCGTCAGACCTGGCAACATATTTTCCAATCTTATGTCATCCAACTTTGGTGGGCTCGTATGATTTTCAGTCTCGGGTTCTACACCTTAGCTGAAAGGAGGGACACAGAGTGTGATCGTCTGCTACTGTAGCAAATCTGCCTCAATATTTGTCATATTGTGTCTTCAGCTCAGTTGTTCTGCATACCTTGGTTGTAACTTAAACCAATGTTACTTTGATTTGAGTTACTGTTTCCTTCGTATCCTCTCAAAGCAGTTTGTTCATTCTCTTCTGACCTCTGACATCAAAAAGCCATTTTGAGCCAGAGAACTGCCACTCACTAGATTTTCACTGGAAATTATCCTTAGTTACCTTTTGTATGGGACCTTATCACAAATGTTGCAGTCGTGGGAGTAGCCATCAAAAGGACAAAGTACATAAACACCATTCCCAGAAGGAATTTGAATATGTCTGGAGAAAGTTATTGGAAATTGTTTGAATAGAAAATTGTCCTTATTTGTTTTCTCAGCAACCCCACAAATTAGGGAATTGTGCTCAAACATTCAGACATTGTATACACTAATATAACGTAACTTTCTTTTTTGGTTGGTGGTGAACCATGTTTTATGCAGATGGTAAGAAAATACTGTATTTACTTATTATCAACTTTACTGTAAACACAAACTGTAAAATATTTATTTAATGTAAATAAAAATATCAAGACCTTTAGTTAAAAAAGTATTAAGAGTAAACTTTCTGTTGATTCAAAGCATCTTCACAAGAAAGAAACGAAACAAAATGAATTTGAAGAAATTACATGAAATTGAAATTGATTTAAAATCTAAATTAATGCCCATATATTATCTAAATAAACTTTTAAATTAGAAGTAGACTTTGCTTGGAGTTAGTCACTTAAACCATGACTCAGTCATTTTTTTCTGTTTCCTGTTGCAAATCATGTGTGACATATGCATATAGTTTGTTTATCTTAAACATTACTGGAAACCATTTCCATCATTTGAATTTGTTTAAGCTCACTTCAGTATTTAGGTCATAATGTTTTAATGACAGCATTCTCCGAATATGATGAGAAAAACTGAGTCCGCCACTTAAACTAGCACAAAAAGCTGTTAGTTGTTTCTAGAAATATAAGACTGACTGCAAACATAAATTACTCTTTTTTTCCTAATTCATTCTAATTATGAATGAAGTGTAATATAAAAATTTAGCATACTAGTTTCACAAGGCCGAGATTTTTAGTGTCAACATCATCAGGCAAGTCTAAAAATCACTTCAGATATTTAAAGAATATTTTATTATATTACATACAACAATGTGAAAAATTTGGCTTACAAAAACAGAAAAATATCACAAATAAATGCCAAAACAAAACTCTGGACAAAAGGGTTGAACATTCGGAGAGTAATTTTATCAATTTTATTGTGGACAGACCAAATGCCTCCATAAATATGTATTAGGAACTCAAAATTCACTATCAAGGTAATGAAGCAGTGTGGATACAAATATAAATGTGTTTTATTCTACTGATAGGTAGAAGCAGAAAGATACAATTTAATGATTCAATTTTTAAAAAGTTCATATTTGCCAAGTAAAGCCATTAGATAGCAATATGCAAACCAGTGTAAGGTACGGAGCCCTGCAGGGGACATGGGAGAAAAAAAATTAAGGCGGACTTTTGCGAGATCTTGCAAAACCATGGCGAACCGTGCCAAGTTGATCTGAGTAGGTACTAATAAAAAAAAAAAAAGGCAGGCTGTGGTAAACTCAAACTTATCTGGCGGGTAATGAAAATCCAAAACATGGAATATAAGGTACAAAAGACACTGAAAACCAAAACCTACAGAAATCTAAACTGAGAATTAATACTTGTGGAGCGCACATGTGCAGGGAAAGACAGTGGTAGCCCTTTTCTATCAGTACCTACTTGTGTCAGCTTGACACGGCTTTTAGGGTTTTCTGTTAGGTAATAGTACCTGGTAACAGGTACTTTTTTACTCGACTGGGGTTCCAAGCGAGCCACTGGATTTAAGAATCCCTCTGACATGGCCTGTTCCAGCTCCCAAAAGAGACCTGCAGTCTCCACTTCAGACCTGCAGCTGAAGATGAGGCACTGAAATGGTTTATATGAGAAACAGAGAAAAGTCTTTTTAGTCACTAACTAATGTTACTGTTACTGTACTTATTATGATTGTCATACTGTAAGAGAATCAGGCCGGACTCTTCTTAAGCTCCATTATAGAGCTATACTTAACTTTCAGATTGCGGGTTTCTTGTGGTTCCTAGAGTATTTCAGGTCCCTTTTCTGTGGAACCAACTCCCAGTTTGCATTCAGGAGTCAGACACCCTTTCTACTTTTAAGATTAGGCTTTCCTTTTTGATAAAGCATACAGTTAGGGCTGCATCAGGTGGCTCTGAGTCCTCTCTTAGTTACGCTGCATTATGCCCAGAAATGATTCATTCTTAGTTTACCCTGCTTGGTTTCAGCTGCCATCATATCTAATAGAGTCACTAACACATTATAACTGTGAAAGAATTTGTCTTAAAGGCTCAAGGAAATGCCACTATGCTTAGTTATCTGTGTTATGTGATATTTTCTTGGCTGCAGAGCGTCCTGGCAATACCAAGAGGAATTTGAATATGGCTGCAGTCAAGGTTGTTTGAATGGAAAATCATCCTTATTTGTTTTGTCTCAAACCCTACAAAAAAAAAAGACAACAACAACAAAAAACCCCACTCTATTTATTACATATTATGTTAGTATTACATTACAACAAAACAAAAACAAGCCTTAAAAATAGTTACTTAAAAATTAGATATGTAGACCTGTAAATAATATATATAAACTTGTAAAGATCCAAACTAAATATTATTGAATTTGCAAAGTGAAATCTTTCTATTAGAACTTTGTGTGTAATTACAGTCACTTGAAGGATGACTCAGAACTTTTGTCACTTGACATTATGCATCTACTTTACATATATGACATCACAAACGTTTTCCTGTTGCAAATCAGATATGACGTGTACACGCGTACACACACACACACACACACACGTATACATATACATACGTATACATACATATAAATACATATACATATGTATACATATCTACATATATAGTTTGTTTATGTTACACCTCATCTCAAAACCAAATTTCCAATATTTGAATGTGTCTACGTCATAATATTTCCTTGTCTATGACAATGATTAAAAAATGATTTTTTAAATCATTGTCCAAATATGATTTTAAAAAAAGTTAGTTTAACCAACACTCTGCTACTAGTTCTATTAAGGAGTGAATACATAATTCTTCTTCTCTGGGTGCAACTTTCACTCCAACATTTTTTTCTTTGAATCAAAGAGCAAAAGCAAAACAAGTTTTAATGGGGGAGGACATAGGAAATCATCAATAAAAACCAAAGGAAAAAGTAATTTTATTGTGGACAGACCTCACGCCACCATAAACATGGATTAGGACTGTGGTTCAGGGGGTTGGGAAGCGTATCTGTAACCGGAAGGTCGCCGGTTCGATCCCCGGGCTCTCTGTCCTGGTCGTTGTGTCCTTGGGCAAGACACTTTACCCTACCGCCTACTGGTGTTGGCCAGAGGGGCTGATGGCAGCCTCACTTCTGTCATCTACCCCAGGGCAGCTGTGGCTACAACCGTAGCTTGCCTCCACCAGTGTGTGAATGTGAGAGTGAATGAATAGTGGCATTGTAAAGCGTTTTGGGTGCCTTGAAAAGCGCTGTATAAATCCAATCTATTATTAGGAGAGGTGGCTGTCCCATAGAAATATGTTGGCCACATGTAAGCAAAAGAATGACTAATGGAGGAAGCAGTCTGGTGACAACTATAAATGTTTTTATTAATTTTTTATTTGAATTATACTGACAGCTTGAAGCAAAAAAAATAAAAATCAAATAAAAATCTAATCATCATGCTTTTTTAAGCCTTTGCAAAATAAAGCACTTAGACAACATTGTTCAAACAAGTACTAGGCACATTTTTAAAGCTTAAAACATTATTTGCATCTATTAGTAGCACTTGGATTTTAGTTCATGTTATTACATTAGATAAAATATTTTAGAAGCACTGCTTTCCAGCTATAGTTAAGGTTTTTATGACTACTTCGGGGCTAAAAGGGATGAGATCCAGTGTTCTTAAATTACTGACTTAAGTTCAGTTATAATATCCATTACCTGTTATGATAAACTTCCTGAGGCAAGATACAATCTTTAAATAATGCATTTCCACAAACCAATAATTCTGCAGAACAAGCACTTCTGCAGTCAGCATCCTATAAAGAGAGAAAAACATTTTCTGGTGTTTGTTGGCACCTTATCTAAATTACTTTGCACAAAATCATTGGTATTTTTCAAATGAAAGCTTGCTGAATAATATGTGATCTCTGTAGGAAGCTACCTGTCTTCTCTGTAGTTTTTAGCTGGCGTTGAAAGACATGTCCATATTTGTCATCTTGCCACTTAAGACTGAAATCAGCCACCTCTCGATCTCTTAGGATTGTCTCCAACTGAAAGAAAAATATGATAGTAGAATACAACTGTTTGTCATTCGATCCACATTTACCAAATATACACTACCACTCAAACGTTTGGAGACACTTTCTCATTAGTTTCTCATGGTTTTTCTTTATTTTTACTAGTTTCTACATTGTGGATACAAACTTAAGACATTGAATATATGAAGAAAGATATATGGAATTATTTAGCAAAGAAATTGATACATAACTCTATAAATATGTCTTATAGTTTAGATTCCTGAAAGCAGCAGGCCTTTGCTTTGTTGACAGTGCAGCAACTTGGTCTTCTCTCAATCAGCTTCATGATGTAGTAAACTGAAATGGTTTTCACTTCACAGGTGTGCCTTGCCAGGGTTCATTTGTGGAATTTCTGCACTTCTTATTGGGGTTGAGACCATCAGTTGTGTTGTGCAGAAGTCAGGTTGGTACACAGCTGACAGCCCTATTTGACAACTGTTAGAATTCATATGGCAAGAACCAGTCAGCTACAATCGCTAACACAAAAACAACGACTACATAACACACTAACTACACACTACAGGCTAAACGCCACAAATCTCTAAGATCTCAAAACTCGCTGTCTCCCCCTCTTCCTAAACAGTTAAATCCCACAGGTTGCCTTTTTTTTTTATTGGTCGACACATTTTTCCACCAAGAGGTGGCTTTAGTCATTCATATATACGCAGAGAGAGAGAGTGGAACAATTAAGAAATGGTGACTCACAAATCTGCGTTTGTACCTTCTGCAGGAGTAAGCTGGAAGTAGTGGAGTCAGTGAGATCCAAACCAAAGTTTCATGCCAAAATGTAAAAAATAGAAAACGTCTGTAGATCACATTATCAATGAACATATTAGTTTTGTGTTTTCGGAACTTACCTCCTTGACACATGGATGTTGCTTTCTGGTTACAGTCAGCTGGTATCCAGAGTCCCGTCTGTGACCCTTCCACAGTAACACAGTTTCCACTATAACTTCCACTTCTTTTCCAGTACCTGAATGAGGTCTTTGTTCCATCTGACCAGACCCAGGAATCTTTAAACAGACCCATCCACACTCTGTAGGTTAGTGTATTAATCGCTACATTTCCCTCTTCTGAATGCACACATGCCAGATCAGTGTGCTTCTGTCTGCAGAAATTCTGACTGCTCGGCCAGGTTTGTCCCTGTAAGTAATGCACATTCTTCTTGCTGCCATCCTGGTGAGCTAGACACACAAAAAAGACAGGAGTAAAAGGAAATCAGGTCTCATATTTCTGCCAAGAAAAGTCATAGTCACATACAAGCGATACAAAAGGTGTACTAACAGCAGGGTCACAATGTTTCTGGTGATAAACACAGGCATGCACTTTATAAATTTGGTCAGTAAATTACTTCCTGCTTTATAAAACTCTGCTTGTTTATGTGCTGCTAATGTGCTCCACTGCTGTTGGATTATGTCTGTCATTGTTGATCACATATTAGTTGACAAACTGAACTTTTTATTTCCTTTAGCCATATGCTAATCTTCATAGAAATGATTTTACAGCTTATTTAACAAAAGTTAAACTGTATGGATATCTTTTTTAGAAGAAAAACATCAATTTTTACACAATGAGAGGCTGATGTATTGTTTTTGTGAGTATTCCTGTTCAAGCTAGTAGATATGCTCAAAGTTCCCAGACCCCTTTTCTTGTCCATGAATCGCTTAGGTTTTTTTTCCTGTTTTGATTTGTAGTTTTGTGTTCTGAACCATTTTAACGAGTTTCAACAGCACACTCTTGAGTTTGTTTTAAGGGTAGCAACCTCCTGAACCTCCCCACCATTGATTGGCTATGAGATTTCTAATGTTCTAATGTTCAATTGCAGATATATCCAGGAATATATCCTTTTGAAAATATTCAATTTTCATAGTAACCCATCCAGATATTTCAATTTCAGTGGACCAAAAGTGGTGAATCAAACCCTCAGAATGACACCACTAACATGTCTACAACTAATGACTTTTTCTTGTCTTTGTTTTTAGATATAAATAACTAATATAAACTAACCTTTATCAGTATCAAAAATAATTTATATTAAAATCATTAGACAAATTAAGTTCAGATTAAGCAGTACGAACTCCTAAGATCTCAGAGTTGCTGTTAATATTAATCACTTTGTTTTTAAGGTGTGTTTTTTTTACTTTAATTGCATTACTTACTTACGTAACACACAAGCTTTGTTTACACCACATGGTGCGTCATTCCAGAAGCCATTAGCATACATCTCTCCACATGACTCAATGCCTCCAGAGTTGATTGGTTCACCAGGGCTCCATTTGGTGAAGTCTGCTCTGCCGCTGCCATCAGACCAAAGCCACCTTTTATACTGTCCGTTGTAAAGCCCAATCCAGCTGGCTCAAACATTGCATCCCAGTGTGCTGATCAGCTGGTTTTCATCATTCATGTTATATATGGTGGCCAGGTCATTGTACTTCAATCTGCAAAAGCTCTGAGCCTCATACCAGTTCAGGGATTCATTGACGAAGTGGTAATGCGCTAAAGAGATTATATTTCAATAAAAAGGACAAACTAGACAAACAATATCAACACAGAGGTTCAATTTGTCAAGGATAATTAGAGCACAGTGGTCTTTGATCAGTGGTTGTTGATCAATGGTCATGAGAATTCGCATATTAATGATCAAGGAACTGACCTCCCAGCCCATTGTTCCTTCAGTGGGCTGGTTTATAAGATTTGGGGAAACCTGCAGTCAGCTGAGACTGAAGAAGTAACTTGGATACGTGACGAAACGTTTCTCCCACTGAAAACGCTACGTCCAGATGAACAGAATCAACTTTTGAAGATTTACTTACCTGGATGATTGAGAATGCATCAAGACACATACAGTAACTGGGAACAAGGCTTAAGTACTAACAGACAACTAGAAAGAGGAAGTAGAACTAGACATGACACACAAGAGGTTTAAGACCACCAAAATAAAACAGGCAGTAACAAAAGACGGGACACTCAGATGACACAAAGACAGAAAAATAAACAACCACCGAGACCAGACTGAGCCGGAAATAGAACCAGAGGGAGGCAGGAAATACCAGAGATATGTAAAATTGATACCCCCTAAGACACACAGGATGCGACAACACAATATTCAATAAAACTGTAAAAACAAGTATAGAACCAAAAGGGTAATCACCTGTAAATTCATGAAATTCTTACAACAGTAATTAAATTTGGTGATTTGTGATTTCCCTTAAACTCTGATACTGTATTGTTGCAGTGTCAGTACAAATCACAAAACCATCTCCTTGATCACTGACCTAAATTACATTACACATAATGCAAAAGTGCAACTGGTAAAAACAAACTCAGAACAGGTTGCTGCTGTGCAATCTTATTTACCCGTTTCTTTTGACCCTGTTAAAAGCAGTCCAGTCCTGGTGGTAGTCATCAAATACAATAGGAAAATTCCTGCAACCCAACCCAGACGTGTTGTGGAATGAATGAGGACCCAAGATGCAGATGGCGGGGGAGATGCGAATGAGGATTTATTTACAGTGAAATATAACCAAAGCCAGGACAGAACTAAACAAACCTAGACTGGGGAAACTAATAACAAAAGGAGGGCGAGGGGCAGCGAGGATGAACACAAACGACACGACGAGGGACACGGGCAGACACACCCTATAAATACACAGAAGGTAATGAGGGAATGGCACACAGGACGGGAGCACAGCTGAACCTAATTCACCAGACGAGACACGAACCTTCAAAGTAAAACAGGAAACACACAGACTGTTTTACAACACAAACACGGGGACACGAACAGAGCACTGAGGACAGACACAGGTAGGGCTGATAAAACACTAAACTCCAGGTTCAACACTAAACTAATACAAAATCAGAATAAACACAAAACACAAAATGAAATCCAAGGAAACACAAAACGCTGGGTCAAAATGACCCAGGACCATAACAATATCAAGCATGAATAAATATTTAAATGCATTACTCATATATTGTGGCACATTTCTTTACAAATGTACAGTTTCACCTGTAAATCAACTTACTAGATTATGTTAAGGGTTCAAATATTGAGGAGGGATACAGGAGGAATCCAAAATCACAACACTGGTCCAGGAGAGTTAGGTCAAACGATGATTTTAATGAACACACGTGTGGGGAGATGAACACTGAAATGGTTTTATAGCATCAGCGTATTATTTATGACGCCCCCTCATGCGTCAAGCAGATACAATATATGCATAACTTTCAAAACCACAAATGTTCTGTTGACGACTTTTGACACAGTCAGAAAATAACATTTTCTTCGCCTCCAAGCCAGGTGCTTCCTGTAGCTCGTCTCGCTCTTGCTTCTCCAAAACCTCAGATGCATGCTCTGCAACAAAACTGTCAATTCTGCAGGCACTCTGTTTCACCTCTCACCTCGCCTACTAAAACTCACAACCAGACAGAGGCCTCTCTCATATGTGTAACAATTTAACTAAAATTATATATGTATATATTGAATAAATGCTTTAATTAAATGCCACTACTCAAAGCTTAATAAAAAAAGAATATAAACGAATAAAAGATAATAACCTGATTATTCAAAACCTCATCCAGACAGCTCCTCAAAATAACAACCAAAAAATGCACACTTTACAGAGGAAACAAAGACATTTTAGAAGTATATTTCCTGACTTATTCTGAGTCATCTGTTACCAAGCAAACTCCAACGCAGCAGGTTGCTGAATACACTCAGGCCTTTGCTCAGCTACTATTTTACTGTAAGATTAACCTTCTAAGCTCCACGTCACTTACACTCTGCTTAGTTTCACTTTCTGGGTGCAAAAGCACGCTATGCAAAAGCATGCAGTTTCCTGTCAAGACTTTTGGCACAGACTGTACTCAGAGTTGGGCCTTTCTTATATAACCCAATATAATCAGCATATAAGCATTTAAGATTCTAAATTTAAACTCAACAGCCATCTGAGTGGGGGTGATGGGAGGACAATGGGAGGAGCCAGGTGTATACAAGTATACCCACCCCTGCTCACTGCCTCTGACTGAGGGCAACTCAGGAACTGAATCTGGCACCCCTTCCCTTGGTTCCTAAGCACAAGCCATGCATTGAGGCCTGACCACATCTAGCTAGTATTTCTCATACTCACACACTAGATCATGTTCCTTCTACTGTTGTTCCTACTCCCTCCAGTGGTGAACAATTAGACAGCACTGTAGTTGGTAAATATTTTACCACTGTGCCAAAGTCAATTAGATTTCAATATAACATCATATCAGTTCATTTCTGTGCTTAAACTATGCAACAACCCAGAACATCATTTTTTATGCCCACGTCATATTTGTTGTTAGTATCATCAGTACCTACATCATTAGTATTGTATATCCTTACACAACTACAAGAAGAATTTGGTTTTCACTCAGATCTAAGAAATAACACAATAACACTGCAGGGTATTAAATGAATGCAATGCAAAGGTTAGGGTTGAGTGGGGTCGTCTTCACAAATGCACAAATTAAATTCCCTTTTTATTCTGAATAACACTGAATAAGTGTGGCTAGGGGGGACACTCTCTTAGGGTTTAAAATCTGGGACTCTTCAGGAATTGCTCTTAGAACTGAATAAGCTTCGGGGATAATAATAATGTATACTTTATTGATCCCCGTGGGGAAATTCCTCTCTGCTTTTAACCCATTCACTCAGTGAAGCAGTGGGCTGCCACTGGGCACCCAGGGAGCAGTGTGTAGGGACGGTACCTTGCTCAGGGGTACCTCAGGGTAGCTGTTCAGGGGACTTGAACCCCTGAGCTTCTGATCACAGGGCCAACACTTTACCTACTGAGCTATCCCTGCCCTGAACCTAAAGAAGTCCTGACATTTTCATTCCAAGACATATTCCCATAGAAGTTGATTATCTTGTTAATATGGTGACATCATCACTGAAAATGGCTCTGGAAGTGATGGCTCCTTTGAAAGAGAAAACCTCAAGTCACAATTACTTGACTCCCTGGTATAACTCTCAAACACCTAAAAGCATAAACTTGAGAGAAAATATTATTTCACCATTTTAGAACATCTTGATTTATCCATGAAAAAGAGTTTGTTGTTGTTTGTTGAAGAAAATGAGAACCATCCCAGATTTTCCTTCAGCACTGTAGCAAGGCTAGCAAAGAGCGAGCACTCAGCTGAACTATCTGTTGAGTATTCCTTTAACCTTAACTGTTAGGGTTAACCCTAACCCTGACTTCATGAATTTCCTAATAAATGAAAGGTTAACAATTAGAGGAAACAATTACTCACAATCATCTTACATAATAGAGACAGTGTCATTATGTATAGCTAGTTTCAATACTGTTGATATTTATTTAGAGTCCTGTCTTATTGATCCTTCTGAACTTCAATAATCAACTCAATCAATCAATTTGACTTCCTCCTCCATCTTTTAGTTCCCATGCCTTTACGACTGTTCAAATTATCCTATTATTAATTAACTGTTAAACCTCAAATATGATCAATCTATCTCTAATAGGTTACATACCACAGGCCTCTAAGGTGGCAATAATCTGACCGTTTAAAAAGTCATCACTTGACAAAGCTATCCTAGCTACTTATAGGCCAATCTCAAGACTTTTTATCTTAAAAAGTCTTGAAAGACTAGTTTTAAAACCGCTAACTGATCATCTGCAGAGGAATAGTTTATATGAAGAGTTTTAGTCAGGTTTCAGAGCTCATTACAGTACTTTTGTGAAGGTTACAAATGATCTGGAGCTGGAATCTATCCCAGCAACATGGGTTAAGAGGCAGGGTACTCCCAGGACAGGTCGCCAGTCCGATGCAGTATTAACATAGAGTGATACAAAACCATCCGCACTCCCATTCAGTCCTATGAGCAATTTAGAATCTCAAATTAACCCAGCTCCACTAACTGCATGACTTTGGACTGTGGGAGAAGGCTGGAATACCCGGAGAGAACCCATGACCAGTAAGAGCAAGATCATAATTAATGCTCATAGACACAGCTGAGTCATGAGCATCAGCTGTGCAAATACAATGATGTTGTGTGCCATGCTTCTCTAATATATTTGTAGCTATTATCAGGCAAAAATACTTTACATTACTAGATAGTTTTTAGCACTAAATCTTTATCCTAAAATTGCAGGTGAAACCACCCAGCTGTGTTCACCATGAAAATGACCACCACCCATTTTCATTTGAGCATTCCACCCCAAAAGTGGCTCAAAAAAAGTTTTCCAGGTAAAAGCAATGTTTAATCCTTTAAAGCCCAAGGCATGAAATAATTGTTTAAGGTCTCAAGTACGATGTGTTACGTGTCGTGACTAGGATTACAATCATATTTGCTACATCTGGCATTGTTTTTCACATGATGGATGTTGCATAATGCAAACTGAATCAATGTGGCAAGAAGATTTTATTATCTTATAAAATTCTGCACTATTTTTTTTATCTCATACTTTGTCAGCAGATTTCCCCAGGCTTCAATAAAAGTATAAAAAGTGCAAATGTTTTATCTCTTTTACATCATATAATCCCTCACAATTAAAATGAAGTGAATTCAGTTTCAGTGTAAAGAAATGTGACCAAAGTTAGATCCCATTTCACCAAAAAGAAACATGCATTCAGAGTGCTGCCTGCTTTCAAAGTAAATTCATCGCTAAAAGTGGGTGTGTTTGGAAATCATGTGCCAAGGGTTTTACAAGGCACTTCAGAGCCATAAACATACTGAACAAAGAGACGTGTTTGTCACTCAGAAGCTTTCGCTTGGCAACAGATGGTCAGTACCTACAGGTAGGAGTACACTTTGAATGTTTTCTTACTTTTAATTCTTTTAATGCTGATAAATGTATTTGGATGACATCTGTGACATCATTTTGCAGTTTCATCACTTGTAATCAGAACTAATTTTTTCATTTCTTTACACAGTGCAATGAAAATTGGACAATGAACATAATGCATTGTGTGAAGATAAAAAAAGAAAAACATGTTGAACGTGTTTTGTTAATTTCTAAAAAATATGCGTTGAGGTGATTTTAATATTTTTGCTGTGGATAACATTTAGTTTTCCCGATTTCAATGAAGCATTGAGCAGAGATATTGCAGTCGTCAGCAAGTTGTTTTATAGGTTAATTTACAAAAACAAATATGTTGAATTCAGTTATGACAGCAAATACATTAAAAGTAGTACAATTGGCACTGAGAAAAAAAATGTCAGAATTTAACCTTTAAATGGTCATATTGTGTCCAAGTGGCATCATGGATGACCCAAGCTGTATAGTTATATTTACCATTGTTTTATACATAAAATAATTCCTCTTACGAATTTGTCAATCTGCATTGTAACACTTTTAACATGAAATGTCTGACCGGTGTGGAAAAGATTATAGAAAGTTATGTGTGGTCATGTAACATTTTTTTTAAATAGAAAAAAAATTCTGTTTTACTTTTTCTCCTCCATTAGGTCCATAAAACTAGTTAAGACCATCACATAATGGGGAACACCAGAGCAGGTGTTTATGAAGACCGCAATTTGGCTGGAGGAATTCTTCTGTCCACCTCTCTGCTGGGCATGGTTACCTATATCTGCGTTTTCTTTTATCAGCGCAGGCTCATTAAGCACATCCGCTGTCCTCTTACCTATATGATCTGCGTGGATATTGTAAATTTTTTCATGGGAATAAGTGTAGGAAGTGGATATGTTGAGTCTATCTCCGACTGTGGAATCTCTTGCAGTTCTTCATGGCTTTCAGTCACATGGGTGTTGACCAGATTATATGGAGTGATTTTACATCTCCTGACCTCTGCTTGGTGCCTGCATTGCTTTATTCATCCAAAAAGCGAATCCAAACAGTGCTATTTTTTAACAGTAATTTCCATTTTGATTTGTGTTTTGTCCCCTGTTTATGCATTTGTAAAACAGGTGGCCATCTACGTTTTGGGAGTTATCACCATTGGGTTGGCTTTGGGTGTCATTATAAACTTTAGATTGTCAGCTGCATCTCCTGCATCTGCCAAAGAGAAGAAACTGATCACGGCACTCACCATGTATATTTTCTTGGTTGTCTTCCTCCCCAGTTTTATTCTTGAGTGCCTATTCAACATCATCGGCACCTCTGACAGTGAAATGATTTATAAGAATGTTCTATTCTTCACAAACCTTCAGCTAATTTTCAATGGCCTCCTGTGTTTCTTAATCATGAAGTTGTCTGCTGGTGTAGAAGAAGAAGAAGAGCAGCAACAACCACAACAACTGTTGCAACTACAACAGAAACAACAGTGGCAACAGCCACTACATGATCAGTCGCAACAACCACAAAGTCAATGGCCTCAGTGGCAACAACCTCAAAAACATCAGTGGCAACAACCACAACATCAGCAGGAGCAACCGGAACAACGTCAATTGCAACAACCGCAACAACAGGGCTGGAGACGTGATGCTTCTATATTTACTATACATAATGGACAAAACTCACATTAAATTTCTGCACCAGACTTATGTGAGTTTGTAGATGGATATGTTGGACAAACGCATCAACATTGTCTTTGTCTGTGGACATCACTTTCTATTTTAAACTTATTTTGCTTCATTTGTTAAAGAGGGATGGCAGCTTCACTAGAAGTTAATCTCCAGCAGTATTTAGAAGATTGCATTTCTTCTCATATTCATATTGCAGTGAATGTAATGAAGATAAAATCCAAGTTGAAGATCAGCATTGTACTCTCACTGTTAATGCTTGATTTTAAATCCAATGTATATCAAAGAAAAGCAAGTAATTTATTTTTATAGAGGAAAACATTATACTTTACACACTTTGCATTCTAAAACTTCCATTCAATAAAAAAAATGTAAACACATTTGTCTTTTTAATAAACATTGGCTATATTTGATGCTCATATTTTATCTGAACTTAACAGAGAAAAGAACAAAGAAGTATAAAAAATTATTATTTTTTTCATTTTAACTGCATTAAACAAAAGGCACAGCCCTCGTCAAACAGTCTATTCCCACACAAAAAAATGTTTATTTTAGTGATATCTGTCGAATAAAAGCCCGGTCACCACCCTATCAATCTACACAAATCACTTACTTTACTCTGACACAGTTTTCAACTAGTCAGTGGATATTTTTTAAGAAACTGTTTCTCTTACTTCCCCCCTGGAAAGAGATAAAAGGCCAAGATCAGCCAGATTGAATGCTGAGCTTGTCAAAAATCAAAACCTCAACTCAGGTAATGCATTTGAGAAACATATCTGACTGTAAAATTCCCATGCATAGGTCACTTTGGGTAAAATTATCATGTTAATAAACATGGCTCTAGGTTAGAGACTTAGAGGATGTGTAGGTGTGCAGAGGTATGTCTATGATGACACCTCAGTGTAAGAACAATAACTTCCTTTATGACTTTCCATGAGCAGTGAAGAGTTGTAAACGTCATGGTCCTTGGTCGTTGACCCAGCATTTTGTGTTTGGACTTTGAAACGCATGTTTTTTTAACATTCTGAGATCAGCGTCATTAGTTCCAGTTTTATTCATGGTTTGAGTTTTTATTGTCTTCATATTTTTTAGTTATGTGGTTTTTCATAGTTGTAATGTCTTAGTATTTAGCCCTTTGTTCATCATAGGCACTTTGTGTTCCCAGTGCCTTCTTGTCAAGTTTTCTTTTAATTTTTAAAAAAATCTCTGCTTGTAAATCCACTTAGTTACTTCCTGTTTTATTTTATCCTGTCTTTCATCTTAGTGTGCTGTGCTTAGTTTTGATTCTATTGTCTTGTCTAGCATGATTAGTTTCAGCTGTGTTTCCCCATGTTTCCCTCCTTCGTTATTTCAGTATATTTAGAGCTATAGTTTTTCCTAGTTGCTTGTTGCAATGCCTGTTTACCTTCCTCTGTTTGTTTAGCTGGTCTACCATTAGTTTAGATTAATTTCACTTTGTTTTCTTTTGTTGAAAGTACCCTATAACAATCACAGCTGTCTGTCGTGTCTTTACTTTCATTTGTGTAAAAATAATTAAATAAAAATTTGTACACACTGATGACAGCGATACTGAACATTTCTGTTGGTGCTGCTGTTTCTGCAGCTGTTAGCCACCAACCAGCTGTTGCTGTTGTTTAGTGGGCTCTTGTCTTGTTTTTCAGGCAGTACCTGCAAACGTGTGTAGATTGATGACAAGTCAAAGGACAAATAAAAGAGGCACATGTTTTATAACCTACTTTACAGCCCTGCTGTTGTGCTGTAATAAATACAGTTTAACGAGGTAGGAATGTTGGTTGCATTATGTGTAATATCCATGAGTGTTGGCATTGCAGTTATTCTCAACTCAGGGTGGAGGTAGGGTGTGTTTGACAGCCTGTGACCACTTTTCATGAAAGGGTTAAGGTCGATTTATTTTTGTACATTTTAATACATAGTTTTTATATATATATTTTATATGTTTATATTTTTATATATTTATTTGAGTATTTATTCTAGTTAGTTATACTGTTGTATCTGTTGTTTGGAAACATATTGCAGTACTGAGACCTAAGAAACCATGTTTCCTTTATTCCATGTCAAACAACTGAATGACAATAAAGCTGAGCCTTAGTCTGATCTCTGTCTCTCTTCCACACTGTGCCTTTTTTCCGGTCTTTCTCCCATCACCGCTTACCAATTGCAGTAGATAGCTGCTCCTCCCTTAGCTTGATTGTGCTGGAAGTTTCTTCCTGTTAAAAGAGAGTTTCATTCCCACTTTCACCAAGTGCTTGGTGACAGTGCTTTAGGCTTTAAGAGCTTTGTGGGTATTTCACACAAATACCAGTTAAAGAATTATTCTTATGCTCTAAATGCTTAAATGCTGCCTGTGTCAGTGTAAATTTGATAAGCATGTAATGAAGATTTCAAAGATGGTTAAGGCTAGTTTGAATTGTTTTAAGTTAATTGAGCATTACATACCTACTTCAGCAGCTTAGTTATTTATGCATCCCATGGTATTCTCTCATGCTTCAGCATGTGATATTCTTATATAATCAATTTTTAAAAACAATGGATAAAAAATCTGTTTGGTGACATCATTGTCACATTTTAAAGAAATATAATTTATTAGTTTTAAGAGTTTTAATCATTTGTGTTTTCTTAAATTAGTTTTCCACTGTATAAATGGCTGGCCTCAGAGTGTCTTGATAGATCCATCCAAAGACACGATAGTAATCGTATTACTAGGAGCATGTTGAATGGCAACCACAAGATATTGTATTGAAGATCTAAATTTGGACAATCAGAATTTTCCATGCAGGCTTCCCAAATCAAGATAAATCAGTGATTTTTGTTAATTCATTATGTAATGGAAGGTAAAGGTGAATCCCATTTCATTAAAAAGCATAGGAATGTTGCTCATGGTAAATGTTCTTCCAATCCTGGTGTCATTATGTTCATTCGAATCAGCTGTTTCCACACATGTTTGTACTTCCCCTGATCACCACCGGTGTGTATTTAATCTCTGAGTGCCTTTCATTCCTTGTCTGGTCGTCCTGCTATACTGCTGTGCTCATGCCATGGTTTCTAGGATTTTAATTTGTTTTGTAGTGTCGAAATTTTCTGTTAAGTTTAAGTTTTGTTGACAGATGTATGCACTTGGCTCCTCCTCCTCACTCCACACAGTCAGCTTCCTTGACTGTAACAATTAAAGGTTTTTGTCAATTAAAAACAGCACAAAACATAGTAAAATTTCCAGTTACAATGTTTTCGCATTGCCAAGACTTCTTTCCTGCCAACGTTTCTTTTAAAGTAATTAAGATACATATTTCTTCCGCACTTCATCACTACTGGACATATACGAGAATCCATTGAGACGCATCCTTCGTCTTGGACCACCATGTGATGCGCAAACTGTAGAAGGGGAAAGGACAGGTAGAGACGGGCACATTTGGATGGAAACATTTAAATGATTTATTATTGATACAAAGCTCACTATCACATGCAACAGACCAAACTATAAAAGTTATATGAGGTTGTAAAAGAGACAAAAGTACACACATGCAGTCTTTGGTGACAAACTCTACTATGGAAGATATCTACAGATACAATGACCTAGATCACTGGTTTGTGGACTTCAGCCTTAACCTGAATGTGAGCATTCCCCATACTTATTTCCTTGGAAGGTAAATGAGCCTCCCTGTGAAATGCTTTCAGTGAGCTTTGTTTCTACTTTTCAACGTGTGTCAGCATGTTGTTGAAGTTGTAGTCGTTGCAGTTGATCAGTGTAAGTGGGATTCACCATAGTTTCAATAGGAAAAGTGCACCATTTATATTTTATGTAATGTCTGGATGTAGAATAACAAAAATAACCATTGGTTGTGACCACTGGATGTTTACAAACCTGATAATCAACTGATAATTTCAATTGTGATATCAACATCTGGGTTAGGTGGTTGGTCAATACAGGAAAAAACATCTCGATTTTACATGCCAGACTTTGACCTGATTCCTTTTGTGTTAAAATTATTTTCTAATATAGCTTTTTGGTAAGTGACTGGAAAAAATTTCAATCCAAATTCCACAAATTCTGTGTACTTGAGGGTGCTGTAACTCATAATACGAAAGTGAAATTTTGCATTGTGAAAATAAAAAAAATTAGTTTGAGGGGTCAGGTATGAACTTTGTTTCAGATTAAAACTTTATATAGAGATGACAATGTTGAATTAGGGGTATAAGCTAGAATGTTAACCCTTTAAGACCTACCATAGAACCAAGTCCGCCAGAGCTTATAGTATATTTTTACATGCTGTGGAGCCTTTTTTTGGAGCATTTCAAGTTGCTATACACCAATACAACCATTATAGCCCAAATTTTAATAATATGTCTGCATTAAGTGCATAGTAATTACTGGTGGTGGTCAGAGGGCCCGGTGGCGCCTGTGTCTGGCAGCCTCGCCTCTGTCAGTGCGCCCCAGGGCAGCTGTGGCTACAATGTAGCTTGCCATCGCCAGTGTGTGAATGTGTGTGTGAATGGGTGAATGACTGAATGTAGTGTAAAGTAGTGCTCAGCCCGTGGTGCATGCTAACTCAGTAGCTTCGGGTGACGCTTTTCAGTGTTTGCTTTCTGATTTTCCCTCACTCACTGTCCCCACTTTCTCGAGCACTGTGACAAAGCACAGAAGGGCCCCCGGTGTTCGCGCTTGCGCGCCGCCTCGACCCTGCCGAACTGGCTGTTGCTCGGGAGGAGTTTGCCACCATGGAGCGCCTGGGCATCGTGCAGCGTTCGAACAGTGCCTGGGCTTCCCCATTACACATGGTGCCCAAATCTGATGGTCGGTGGCGACCTTGTGGGGATTTCCGCCGTCTTAATAATGTCACAGAGAACGATCGTTATCCCATTCCCCACATCCAATATTTTTCCGCCCATCTTGCGGGGACCTGTTTTTTCGAAGATCAATTTGGTACGGGGATATCACCAGGTTCCCGTGCACGCTGAGGATGTCCCCAAAACCGCCGTCATTACACCTTTCGGCCTTTTCGGGTTTCTGCACATGCCTTTTCGCCTGAAAGGTTCCGCCCAAACCTTCCAGCGGTTGATGGACTCGGTCTTGCACGGGCTGCCCTTTGTTTTTGTATATCTTGATGATATACTGGTGGCCAGTAGTTCGGAGGAGCAACACATGTTCCATCTGCGTCAGGTTTTTCGGCGTTTGGCGGAAAATGGACTGATCATTAATCCATCTATATGCCAGTTTGGGTTGCCCGTTCTCGACTTCCTTGGGCACCGTATTTCTGCCGAGGGCACGGTTCCGTTGCCTGACAAAGTTAGAGCTGTTTCAGATTTTCCGCGTGCCACGTCTGTTAAGGCACTGCAGGAATTTTTGGAGATGGTGAATTTTTACAACCGTTTTCTCCCCAGAGTGGCACATCTGCTGCAGCCCCTTTATGGGGAGTTAAAAAGGTAAGAAGGCTAATGACTCCATTGACTGGTTTCCGGAAAGCATCCAAGCATTTTCTGATGCTAAGCCGGCGTTAGCTAATGCTGCCCTTCTGGCTCACCCATCCCCGTCGGCGCAGATTGCGTTGACCACCGATGCCTTTGAGATAGCGGTGGGTGCGGTGCTGGAACAGTGAATCTCGAGTGTCTGGCAACCGCTCACCTTTTCAGCCGTACACTACAAGACAGCGAGCGCAATTACAGCGTTTTTGACAGGGAGCTACTAGCTCTCCACCTGGCGACTTGTCATTTCCGTTTTTTTCTTGGGGGTCATCACTTTACCTCGTATGTGGACCACAAACCCTTGATGTTTACAATGTCCAAGGTTTCTGATCCATGGAGTGTGCGCCAGCAGCGCCAGTTGGCAGCCATTTTTGAGTTTACCACGGACATTCAGCACGTGGCTGGTAAGTCCAATCATGTGGCGGACTGTTTGTCCCGTGCGCTGGTTTCTCCCGTCTTTGTCGGCATAGACTATTCTTCCATAGCTGCCGATCAGAGCAGTGACCCAGACATCCTCGCGCTTAAATCCACGGGCCTCATACTGGAAGACATACCTGTACAGGACGGCGGCCCTCTCCTGGTCTGTGACGTTTCCATCGGCCGCCCTTGCCCAGTAGTTCCTGTTTAATGGCGTCGTCAAGTTTTTGGGCCTCTGTTAAAGTGGTCAGCTCTAAGTTTGTTTGCCCGGGCCTTCACAAATCGGTGAAGGAATGGGTGGTGGCGTGTATTCCATGCCGGTGTGCAAATGTTCATAAACACACCAAGGCACCCCTGGAGCAGTTCTTCATACCTGGCAAACGTTTCGATCATGTCCATGTTGATCTGGTGGGTCCTCTGCCGCAGTCACAAGGTTTTACACACCTTTTGACTATTGTTGACTGCATCACCCGGTGGCTGGAGGCGGTCCCCCTGGCGGACCGCAGCAGTGGTGGCCAAGGCGCTTTTGTCAACCTGGGTTTTGCGCTTCGGCACCCCCTGCGGACATTACCTCAGACAGAGGCCCCCAGTTCGTTTCTGAGCTTTGGTCGGCTATGGCTGATGGACTGAGGGCCAAGGTCCACCGCGCAACCGCATACAACCCGCAAGCTAATGCGATGCGTGAACGGTTCCACAGGTCGCTTAAGGCTGCTTTTTGCGCTTCCTTAAAGGTGGCTCCACTCACACCCAAGTTGAAGGGAAGTGCTGGGGTGGAGATTTTGGCGCTTACTGTATGTGAAGTTCTGCTGAGTCAGCTAATAAAGTTGGAGTGAGACATTGAGACATCTGTCGTTTTTACATACCTCCACAGTGCGACATTTGCACCATGATCACAGGAATGAGAAGGAGTAACTGGCCTGTGGATTTTTATGTGTGCAATATTTTTTCAGTTATTTTCTTGTTGTTGAGGAATTATCTCCATGTCATCACCCAAAGCAACACTAGGTTGCAGCATGTAAAAAAAAATTCAATAGACTACTGTAAATGGGTTTGCAAACATACTTGTCATGAATGAAGTCACCAGTCAAGATATTTTAAGTGACCAAGAAGAACTGGATTGACATAATGTATCACAGGAATTAGACATAATAAAAACAGCAACATTTAATCACTATCTGATCACCATTCCTGAAATGAATGAATGGTCATGCTTGTTCAGTGAGAAATAAAAATTAGGTTAAATAAGTGTAATAATGTTCAGTAAGTGTAATAAAGTCCAGCTCCTCTGTGATTTCAAACTCACTCCAACATACAACATACAAAGACCTGGAGAGGGGCACATTCTCAGGTCATATTAGTTTCGGAGACTAAACTGAACTAAACTGAAAACTGAAGGTTTTGGCGGATTTTGTGGGAAGGTACTTGACTGCTCGATCCCTGGATGTGTGAACCTTTGTAGAAACTCCTTGTTGCTTTTGCAGCTTTGCCAATAAAGGTTCAGATGTGTCCGTGAAGTTCTTGTATTTCTCTGCGTCTTTACTCTCGTACAGGTGATTCAAACAGCAATCCTTAAACTCAGCAACCAACCTACCTACTACTCTTTTTATTGTGAAGCGGGCCGGTCTGGGACACTGCCACCATACTAGTGGATTAATACATAACTTGCAGACAAAGGTCAGAAAAAGATTACATAAAATGCTGCTCTTGTTTTTCTCTTATGATAATATTCCTCTTATATCTGAAGATTTCCCAATCTTCTGACTTTTTAAATTACTGACATCACATCAGCCATATCAGTTAAAAATTCTGTTTGATCCTATTTAACTTAATGGGACTTAACCTAATGTTTTATGCAATAGATACAAGCACCTGCATAGATTATGACTAGTCTGATGGTTAGATGAAATAAAAGAGGGCATGTGCTTGAATTCTTAGTTTTATGATCTGCTTTATATCCCTAAAGTTGCAGCTGAAAGAGACAATGTTTCTCACTTGTTACTTTTACTTTGTGGGCAGTAACCTCTGTATATCAGGTAAGATGGATTTTAACCTTTTTTTCACCAGTTTTATTTTTTTATGGACACAATGAGTACAAAATGCTTTTAATGATTTAAACACGTTGCTCTTTTCTGTGTTCGAGGTTGTGCCTTCTCATTATTATTCCCTTCGATCCTGAAAGTTATATGTAAGTGTTTGATACAAAGATACACTGTTCAAATTATATATTGCTAATGAAAACTACATTTTTGCTTCAGTCTGCAGCACTGTTAAGAAAAGATAATTGAACTCTGTGAGAGTAAAGATTAGGTAGCTGCTCGCTGGCGTTGAAGAAACAGAATTAAAATCACTTCCTTAAGTTAGACTTTCAGGTCAAATGTTGAGTATGAAGCAGGTGGTTGATGAACCAAAAATAAACAGAACTGGCACTCTACCGCATGTTATTTGTGCCACACTGTAAATAATAAAAATGATTATATAATGGTGATTATATGGTTTAACACCCAAGACTGTTGGTAGCAACAGCTACTTAAAGTAAAGTTTGTTGAATATTCATTCTTGTGCACTTTATGAGAACAAGTAAAAAGATGTTTATCCTCACACTGTAACTGGAAAAACAGATCAGTATTACATGTGAATATTTAATGTCTTTGATAAAGTGTTGATCTAGATGTTTTTTCTTCTTTCTCCTCCTGCATGCCCACAAAGCTTATTAAGCTAATTAAGACTACAAAGCTATCGAGAACATCACAAGTCTTATCAGTGATTGGTCCTATGGACAAGACACATCATCCAACAATACTGTGGGTGTTGTGAGAAATCCTGACTTGGGTGCAGGAATTCTTCTCGGTTACACCCTCCTCGGAGTTGCCACCTATATCTGGGCCTTCTGGTATCAACGTGATGGACTTGTTCTTCTTAAAAGAAGCTGGTGGATGCCCTACTCATGCCACCAATTCAGCTCCAGAGGTGTTCACAACATCCACGGACCTCTTATCTCTGTGATTTCCATGGATATTGTAAACGTAATCGCAGCAATAATCTTGGGAAGTCAGATGGCTACTTCTGCCTGCAACTTGAAATATACCTGTGTCTACACCGTTCTGATATGTTTTATTTCGCGATGGTTCGGAGTGATTTTCCATCTCCTAACTGCCTATTTTTCGCTTGTTTACCTCTGCAACCCACAACAGGAAACTAAAATACGCTGTACCTTTGCAATTATTTACTTAATCATGTGTGCTCTGATCCCATTTTATACTTTCTTCATCCAGTGGGCAGCATACATGATGGCAATTTTTACTTTTGGATTGGTTCTGGGTATCGCTGCAAAATTTAGAGTGCCACCTGAATTACCTTCTGCTGCCACAGTGAAGGACCTGATTGGGATTCTTGCAATGTGCACTTTCTTAGTTGTTTTCTTACCCAGTTTTATTCTTGAATGCTTAATTTACAGCACTGACAACAGGAAGGTGACAGATGAGTACGATGCAATTTACATGAATGTTTTGTTTTTCACAAACTGTCACCTGATTATGAATGGACTTCTGTGTTGCTTAATCCTGAAGTTGTCAGCTGCTGAAGAAGAACAACAACAGCAATGGGAGCTACAACTACAACAGTAACAAGTGTAGCAGGAGCAGCAACACCAGGATTTTGAAGGTTAATGGTTTGCTGTTTTTGCAAATGTAATTAGTAATTGGCTCGCAACTCTTAACTCATGTATCTTTGCTATTCAGGCTTTAACTATCTATGTCTGTGGACATTGTTCATTTCTTCTTTAAACTTATTTGACATCATTTGTTAAATAGGAGGCAAGGGCTTAAGCAAAGGTTGATTTGTATCAGTATTTTGTAGATGGCTGTACTTCCTGTCTTATTCATCTTAACATGAATGTAATAAAGATGAATTCAGAAATGGTCATCACCATTGTAATCTCTCTGACATTATTTGATTTTAAATACTGTTTTAAAATAAATAACATAACATTACATAGCATTTAAATCCATGTTTTTGGGATCATTTTCCTGTTGTAACACCCAACTGTCTCAAAGTTTTAACCATCTATCTGTGAATTTGAGGTGAAGCTTAAGAATTTGTAGGTAGGCCTCTTTCATTGTGCCATCTGATGTATCAGCAATTGCAATGGCAGCAAAACAACCACAGAGCATGATACTACCACCACCATGCTTAATAGTTGGTTCAATTTTCTTAGGTTGGAAAGCATCAACTTTACTCCAAACACAGCTCTTGTCACTGTGGCAAAATAGCTGAATCATTAATCTGATTCAACTTCATGGGAATTAAGTGAATGCTCTTTCAGGAGTCAATGCAAGCACCTTAACAGGTTACAATACTAGAAGGAACTAAAAAAGGGCATATGCTTAAAGTTTTAAAAGTATTACAATCTAATTTATAGTTCTAAATAGCTCTAAAAGGCAATGATTATCAGTTGTAATCACCTTGGGTAGGGGTGGGTTTAAAAAAATCAATTTCTAATAGATTTTAGTTTGAATGATGTGATCAAAACTGAATCCAATCTGGACCTTGTGAACCAGATTCAAATGAGTTATAGAAATCAATGATGATACCCACCCCTAATCTTGGGGACAAATCATTAGCAGCCCTTGGAAATAAGTTTTCAGTGTTTTTCTTTTGATTTCATGCCTGAATTCCAGACATTGAATCCTCAATGTTTACATGAAAGTTAAAGTCAGCCACTGCTGCTTCTATTAAAACATTTAAAATGCTTGCTTGATGACAATGCACAAAACCAAATGCAAGTATTTTTGTTTCTCGTGTACTTTACGTGAGCAAAAAGATGTTTATCCTCACACTGTGAATAGGAAAACAGATCGTATATGGCTACTTTAGTAGACGTTCTTGTAACTTTTAAACAGGCATTGATACAGTGCTTGCTGAAACTCCTTGGCCTGGATGTCAAAGCTTCTTTTGTTACTAAAATTTTGGAAAAAAGTAGTGGCCTCACAACTGCAATGTTTCTTTTTAAACATTTTACAACTACACCACCCCCAACAACATTAGGGTTTTGAATGTGCAAGATTTGATGCTTCTGGAAAAGTAAATAATGCCTTCTCATTCCTTCAGCTGCTCCATTTGCCACACAGATCAGCTGCCTCCATCTCACTCTATCCAAAGCATCCTCTTCTGTCACACTAACTAACTGCATTCCTTTCTTCACATAGAAGTACGCTCCTGAGTCTCACTACAACCCCTACACTTAATGGACTACACAGCCACCAGAGGGTGCTGTTATATTAGGCATTTGAATAAGTTACTAACGCAGTGCTTTCAAGAAGATCATTAACCCAGGACATAACTTCAGTCATTGTGCAAACCACCTCTAAGCCATATAAGCCATAAGAAACAGTTCAATGTTGCCAGTAAAATGGATAATATTAAACCAGGACTCAGCTCCCTTAATCTCAGCAACAGACACACTGTCCAAGAGTTGATGTTTTTGATATTTGATATTGCCTATAGCAGGCAAATTGTCTCACAGTTCTCATCTCATTGGCCTTTGCTGTCCATTCATCAAGTATCTGTGGACGTTGAGATCAATTTCCTTTTGGGTGAGGGCTTGGCTAAAGTTTGATTTGCAGCATTGTTAGATTTATTTCTAGGCATTTATACCTTCATTGTTATATAGGACAGTAAGGCAGACCGGCAAGGAGAAAGACAACATCAAACCACTGGGGCAGAATGGTGATATACTGGTCATCTACTCAGCCTGGTGAGCTACTGACACCTGGTCCAATAGAGTGAATGGGAAATAAAGATAGAGACATAAATAAGTATACGTCATTCAGTTTTTCCTATTTCAACCAACATATTCTTTGATAAACTCCCAATTAGAGAATGACTTATAAGTTTGTTTTTCAGTTTTGTGGAAATTCACAATACAACTTTGAAAACATAGACTTCTAAGTATTTATTTACTGGAGTTAGAGGCAAAGGTGTGCACTTAGATTGTGGAAAGCAGGTTGGTGTATTTAACGTGTATTGTATTTCAGTTCAGAATTTCCATTACGTGAGATGCAGAGAAATATGGGACCAGACATGCGCTAGCAAAGCTGCACAAGTAACAGGGAGTTTTTAACTAAGCTTTACACATTCAGGAATAGAGCAGTCAAGACCAGCTTTGTGATTTTCCACAAAAGCCCAAGAAACAGTAACCCATTTTCTGATTTTATCAAAATCTAGTTTATCGAAGAGTGTTTGGTGGGCTCTCCTGTGGCATTATGCCCGAAGGGAAAAAAGACGCACTCTCCAAGTGACCTATAACAAGATGGTTTCAGGACCTTGAGGAAAATATCGAGGTTCAGCTGAAAAACCAAGAAAGCAATTTATATATTTTTTCTCTTTGGCCCTGGATGAAAGCTGTAATGTCCACAACACAGCCCAGTTACTCATCAATTTCCCTCTAAATCTTGAATGAGTAAGTAAAAGGGATCCAAATCTCTTTTGGCTGTATCGGCCCTTTAAGTTAAAGCACCATCAAAATTGACCGAAATAAGAACATAGCATAATGTTGGAACATAGTAGCAAGCAGTATTGTAATCCAACACAATATTATTGTTACTTCCAGTCCAGTTTAAGGTCTTTTTGGTTCATACAATTCAAGCAGTGAACACAAAGTCCACAATCATACAGCAATGAAGCAGTAATCTTTTTATGGACTATAAAAAAAGTAAATCCAGATGCTTCAGTGCCCTTTGACTCTATGAGTGAGTCTATCCAGCTATTGTTTCATGTGTGTGCACGTACTCCTCAGTGACTACACAATAGACTATGTAAAAGATTCCTGTAGCACAATGATGCCTCTATTGTTTTCCCCTCAGGAGGAGTGTGGGACGAGAAGGAGCAGTGAGCATGGGGAGTGCAGGGACACTGGGGCAGAGAGCACTACACGGGGACTTTTGGGAAGAAGACAATACACGGGAGTCTGGGAAACTGGGGATTTATTGTTGTTTACTTCACCACCTTGTAAACAAACACTGTTGCACTGAAGAAGTCCGGCGTTTGGGTCCTATTTCCCCATCTCCCCACGGTCTGCCAGCCAGACCGTGACAAGCACATTAAAATATAAATGTGTTCTCAAATTATGGGATACAGAAGAAGAAAACATTTAAATCTCTTATTGTTTTTTCCTGTTTGACCAGAGATTGTATAATCTTTCCCATTCGTTGTTAAAAGGGTTCAGTCCAAAAATGTAGCTGTTTGAGGTCTATTTTCCTGATGAAAAGTTTAAAGGAAACAAACTTGTCCCCAACCAACTAGCTCCTGTAGTTTGTGAGGGAGTTTTCTTTGGTTACTTCTTTGTTTTTCACTGTATGCAGCACAAGCAACACGATAACTAAAGCTTTGTTAGGTTAGGAAGCTAACACTGAGGGAAATTACTATGATTTGCTTCCTTAATTTTCTTTAACTTTCAGATAGGCATTGGCTGTAACTGATATTTATTCCATTACAAAGTAGATTTTAATTGTAAAAATATAAAGTAGTAATTTAAATTGTAAAAATAAATGGACAGAAAAAAGAGGGTTTGTAAGAAATCAAGATGTTGACTTTCTTTGACATAATTCAGAACAAGACTCAGGCTTTGACTTAAACAGTGATTGGTATTATTTGTATTGTCAGAGAGAGTCATTCTGCAGTCGTGGTTAAAAGAAAGTGCACCCTCCCCTCATCACTTGTAAGGTTTAACATCAGGTCATCTTGTCCAAGAGTTTCAGGTTTCTAGTGTTTTGTTTCCTAGTTTAGGTTTCCTGTTTATGTCCTTGTTTCAGTTTGGTTTTCTCCTTCTTGGATTATTCACCAAACAGCCTTAGTAAATGACTCACCTTCTGTTAATTCCCGTCTCCATGCATTTGGGTTCTCCCTCTGCTCCTCATGATCTGCTGCTACAGATGTTGACAAAGAGACTGGACACTAAATGTGGACAAGCAAAGAAAACCTGTACTCTTCTTAGGAAAACTCTATTATGCTTTGTGTAAACCACTGCCAGCAGCTGTTTACGGGTAAAGGTGGTTGAATATATTTTAAAAATCCTGTACTTTTCTCATTATACTGTAAATATTACATCAGAGCAATATTATAAATTATAAAGTCTGTCTCGATGGACTCCTGTGCTGCTTAATTCTGAAATTGTCTGCTGAAGAAGGTGTAGTAGAAGACGAACCACAGCAATGGGAATAACAGCAAGAAGAGCAGCAGCAACCACCAACAACAGGCTTAAATTATTCAAGTAAGACAACACAATTGCAGTTACTGCATAACAGGAATCAAGTCTCTGCACCATGAAGTTTGCTATGATTCATCATCACAAGGTCACAGTGACTGATTCACAATTTTGGACTGATCTACTATTAATATTTGTGAACAGTAAAATCAGCTTCATGTCATTTGATTTGATTTTGTTTGTTGAAGATGGACTTTTGTAAAAGCTATTTTTTAGCAGTTTTTTTTTAGTGGATGGTCATATATCTCATATATGGATGGAGTACCGATAAAATAAGACATGACAATCATTACACTCTTACTGTGATTTAAAAAAAAAAATAAATAAATAAATCTATTCCAACATGAACAACAAGAAATGTGTAACTGTCCCAGTACTAATAAAATGGACTATATATGTAACTCATTTTTATTTCACCTTGGAAGGAAAGAAAAGACAAAGAGTAGCCAGACTGAATGCACCATTTGAGCCACAATATCTGGATAAAACAAATCATAATTCTTCATGAAGGGTTTCCTGCGTCTACCCTAAAATTTCCAACACATACATGCATATAAAGTGGGTAAAGTGCATGGCTTCAGCACCACCACAAGTTTGTGCGCACACACAGAGACACACCCTCCATCTTGACCTCAGTCTGTGCACTAAAGTTGCACAATAGTCTGTTTTTCTCACTTTTTGCTGAACAGGGAAAATCCATAAAAGAAGGTCATCTCATGCTCATCTAAGTGACAGATACATGCAGGCATAGTGCAACCTCTTTGCAAGATTTAAAACACTTGTACAAGATGGTAAATGGCCTGGATTTGTATAGCGCTTTACTAGTCCCTATGGACCCCAAAAGTGCTTCAGAGATCCAGTCATTCGCCCATTCACACACATTCACACACTGGTGATGGCAAGCTACATTGTAGCCACCCTGGGGTGCACTGACAGAGGCGAGGCTGCTGGACACTGGCGCCACCGGGCCCTCTGACCACCACCAGTAGGCAACGGGTGAAGTGTCTTGCCCAAGGACACAACGACAGAGACTGTCCGAGCCGGGGCTCAAACCGGCAACCTTCCGATTACAAGGCAAACTCCCAACTCTTGAGCCACGAGCGCCCTGATAAAAAAAACAGAGGTATCTCTATACTACTATATACTGTATACTATACTAATATGCTTTGGCTACTATACTTACATACTACATGAACTTGAGTAACATGGTCATAAGCTTTATGACAACTTATTGCACATCCATAATGTCATTAAAACAGAGTGCAGTGATTTTTAAATCTCTTAAAGACTATGTTTTAAATAAATATAGAAAACCAAAAGCAGTATTTTGAAAAACGAATTGTTGCAAATACCTTTAAATTATTCATGTGTGAACACTTTTCCCAAAATATTCAGTGACTGATTGTGTCTGAGTGTTTTTATTTTATTAATGCATGGAAAAGTACAAAGAAAACCCAACAACAAAAACTAGTTACTAAATACTTTTTTTTGTTTGATAGAGGAAAAATAAAGTGTTGAAGTACTCTGGTGGTTTGACCCTACAGCGTTAACAGGTCAGCATTCCATAAAATGTTTCTCTAGTTTTCAAAGGAGCTTGCAAAGAAAAGCGTCTGGACTTCTTTAAGTTGCTTGAAGACGTTTCACCTCTCATCCGAGAAGCTTCTTCAGTTCTAAGGTCAAATGGTGGAGAGTCCCAGATATAAACCTAGTGGGAGTATCCCCCCACAGAGGGACAAAAGGACCCCCTGATGATCCTCTAATTGCCTGAGCCAAGGTGTGAAACTGGGCGTGGGTCCCAATCAGCCAGAGTTTCGGGTGAGTTCATTGTGAAACCTGGCCCCACCTTATCATGCGAATTCCTGAGCTCAGATGGCCCAGGATGTGAGTGGGCGTTAAGGTGTCTGGGAAGGGATCTCAAAACTGGATTATAGATGGCAGAGAGTTGGTGTCGTAAACCCCCGCCTCTGTTCAAAGATGGTCGCTCACAGTGGACATAGATGGCTTCTTTCACTCCTCTTTCAAACCATCTGTCCTCTCTGTCCAAAATGTGAACATTGGCATCCTCGAAAGAGTGTCCTTTATGCTTAAGATGCAGATGGACTGCTGAGTCTTGTCCTGTGGAGGTGGCTCTTCTGTGTTGTGCCATGCGCTTGTGAAGTGGCTGTTTGGTCTCTCCAATGTAGAGGTCCGAGCATTCCTCGCTGCACTGTACAGCATACACCACATTGTTAATTTTGTGTTTTGGCGTTTTGTCTTTCAGGTGAACCAGTTTCTGTCTGAGCGTGTTGCTGGGTCTGAAATGCACCGGGATGTCATGCTTGGAGAAAACCCTCCTGAGTTTCTCTGATACACCGGCTACATAGGGGATGACAATGTTGTTGCGTCTGTCCTTCTTATCCTCCCTCGCTGGTGTCTGATCTTCTTTTCTGTGCCTCTTTGCTGACTAGTTTTTTTCTCTTAACCCTTTAAAGCCAAGCGTATCATATTTGATACGCGTGTTTCTGTGAGTTTTTGACACTTCTACATGATCAGTGTGACCTCAAAAAATGATATAAATTGCATGGCACATGTTTAATGACTACATTGGAAAAATGTGGCTAATGTAGCAAATGTGATACAAATTAAAACTCAGATGCAGATTAAAATTTGATATATTTTTTATATATTTTGTCTGAATGTTCAACAGACCCTCCATAATCAAAAACGTTTCTGGCAGTTATTTCATGGTTCAGGTTTTAAAGGGTAAAACATTCACAGATATTCCCCCTTTTTCCCCCATAAATTTAAATCATCCACATCACAATTTTAATCTCTATTTTATCCGACTCATCCTCAATAGCAGAAAATACCAGGGTGGGCTCTGCCATACACTCATCAGAATATTCATGCTCCCAAAAGCTGCCTTTTAATGTAATCACATTAAATTGACTTGATTTGTATACTTTTAGATTATACAAAACACGTTTTCCTTAATGTTCCTGATTATTTGAACAACTAAACCTTTGGTTTCATGCTTCAGTTGCATTTCTCTCTAAATGATTGTGTCAAGTTTATGAGGGCAAAGAATCCTGTTTTGAGTGTTTCTGATAATAAAGGTAAAGATAACGAGACATGGGCTTGAATAATGAGTTTTACAACATACTTTACTACTATAAATATGCAACTCACAGCACTTAGTAGTTTTCTCCTGGGCACAACTCATCAGCATAGACTGTCTGTCAGGTAAGATTAGATATTTTTTCATTTCACCCCCGAAGTCTTGTTATATATGATCTAACTGATACTAATAGTTTTGTAGTATTGTATTCTTTCTGAAAAGGGGTTGGTTCAGTGTCTATTTTTTTATATGTTTATTTTTTAAAAACATGTTCAAAGTTTATGTATTTAAAGAAAAGCTTAAAGGGAAGCAAACCTGTCTCCACTGCACAACCATCGTGTAAAACTTTGTTGTTCTCTATGTATTTAATATTTGTTTCTGAGGTGATCAGCACTTTAGGACTGCTCTACTCTAACTGATTATTTTTTAAATATGAACAAATGTGGGGTTCTAGGAAATTCTATTAAATCTTCATTTCCTGGCAATAAATCTAAACATTTAGATTTAAACCAAAAAAATTGCTAGTTAAATCTGGTCTTGAGTTATGGTTGAATTTTTATTTTTCTGACAACTTTTAACTTTTACTCTCTGTATTTTAAGGCAAATATCTGTACTTTGTATCACTTACATTTTCAAAACAGTCTTGTTACTGACTATGTTCCATGAAAAATACTACAGTTTGCAATACTGTGGTGAAGTGTTGGACTGTTGCAGAGCATTTTATTTTAAGTTGATGATGACGACTGTGATGCTTCACAGTATCACATCTTGAGAAATTGGAGTCTAAACTTATTTCCGAGTGATTCTGTTCCTTATGCTCCACACATTTTTCAGTTTTTTTCAGTCGAGTAAAAGTCACACAGCTACAACATAGGTTATAACCTTTAAAGCAAATCTCTTTTTTTTCTGCTTGTGTTCTACATAATACACGTGAATTCATTAAAAATTTGAATTTGGTTTGAAATAAAGCTGTGTTTGCCTGTGTATTCATTCAATTTTATTATACTTCAACGTTCGGTTACCTTTTCACAAAAATAAGCCATAGGAAAGTCTTGCAAAGAGCTACTGCACAGTTCTGATTTAAAAAACATATATGACTTATCGCATTGTAAACAGTGTCTTCCTCGAAACAAATAAGGTCAGAACAGCAAAATATTCAATTGAAAATATGTTGTTTTTCTCTCTCCTCCAGCAGGTTCACAAAGCTGGTTAAGACCACCACATCATGGAGAACATCACACATGTGATGAGCAAATCGCCCTATGGGCCAAAAATGGAATTCAACTGGGGTGTTGTGGTAAACACCAACTTGGCTGGAGGAATTCTCCTGTCCACCTCTCTGCTGGGCCTGGCTACCTATATTGGTGCCTTCTGGGACCAAAGAGGTGCACTCAGTCTTTTTAAGAGAAGCTTCATCACGTCCTTCTCGTGTGACCATGGGAACCTCAAAGGTGTTCAGAACACCCATGTCTCTCTTTTTGCTCTGATTTTCATCGATGTTCTAAATGTCATCGGAGCAATGACCTTAGGAAGTCACCTGGTTGCAGCTACCTGTCCTGGAAACACATGTTTGTACACCGAAAACCTGTGGATGTTTTCAAGACGGTATTTAGTGATGATACATCTCCTGACTGCCCTCATTTCAATCCTTTACCTCTGCCACCCACACCTGGGTTCCAAACTACGTTGTGTTTTCTCTGTGGTGTCTTTATTGATTTGTGTTTTATACTATAGTTCTATGCTCTACACCATTGAAGTACTATACATGCAAGAAGTTCTCACCTGCGGACTGGCTTTGGCCATAACTGCAAAATCTAAACTCACAGGGAGGAAAAAAGACAAGCTACGAATTGTAACTGTTGCATTGTGCACCTTCTTAGTTGTCTACCTTCCGGTTTTTGTTCTTGATTACCTGATCTATAGTCGGACCATCTCTGGGCTGCCAATAGAAGACTATTTTATAATTTATGTAAATGTGTATTATTTCACAAACTTTCAAGTCTTTCTCGATGGACTCTTGTGCTATTCAATTTTGAAGATGTCTGCAGCAGAAGAAGAACAACAACCACAACAATGGGAGCTACAAGAACAAGGGCTGCAGCAACTGCCACAACAATCACAGCAACAATTACCACAACCACCACGACCATGGCAGCAACAACCACCACTACAACAATCGCAGCAACAATCACCACAACCACCACAACCATGGCAGCAACAACCACCACCACAGCAATGGCAGCAGCAGCAACAACAGGGCTTAATTTATCCAAGGGTTCATGTTAATACAAATGCAATTACTGCATATAACAGGCAAAACTGGAATTAAGTCTCTGTGCTATGAAGTTTGACTCGATCATATCTCTGAAATCAGCTACATGTAGTATTTTTTTCCCAAGTATTTGCAACTGTGGACACTAAAATCACTTAAAAAAATGACTAGATGGGTGAGGGCCTAGTTAAAGGTTGATAGCACTATTATTCAGATGGCTGTACTTTATGTTCTATTAATTTAATTTAAAATTGGATGAAAGGAATTTTAAATCAGAGATTATTGTACCTCTACTGTGATTTTAAAGCCAATGTATAACACAGAAGAATAAGTACACACAGAATGCACTATACATGTGATTATGTGACAAATTACAGCAACTACACAAACACTGTAATAAAAAAATATCCTTTTTAATTAAAGTTGTTTCTTTTTTTTTAACACTGTTATGCCTGGTTTTGACAGATCAACTTCTCAAAAAAACAAAAACAAACAAACAACAAAAGTAAACCCCAACCACACATAACAACAGCTTATACAACAATGTGGGGGAGAAAGGGAGCGTTAGGTTGTGCCAAAGAGACAAAACCAGAACCTAGCTGAGCTTTACTCTAAGAGGGAAACAGCAAAGAAAGACGATCCTAATCCTCATCTCACAAAATAAGCTCAAAACATTACATGGGTGGCACCAACCTACTACCCAGTGTTTTTTAACAGAAAACATGTGTGAAAATGTACAGGTTCCCCCAGAGTTACCCAGCCCTCTTACTACCACCACAAACCTCTCACAAACAAATTGAATGCTGCAGGGCAGCTCAACACATGTGCCAAACGATCCTTAGCGAGTGGACGAGAAAGCCGCCTCTAACCACAGGCGAGTTTCCTTTTATGAGCCTCTCCTTATTCCTGGTTGGTCCATTCAAAGCCTCCTTCCTCCAGTTAGCTTTAGATTCACAAATGGGCAACAGGCTGCAGTCTTCGTACCCAGGGAAATGGCAAGTAAAATGAGAGGGAAGAAAACAGACAGCCTGGAGACACATTACAAACACATTTTCTCTTTTTTGTAAAACATCATCCAAATCTCCACAACAGATTTTAATGTGTAAAAACTAATACAAATTATGAATCTGTGCACTTAAGTTACATGTTAGAAACACAGTTTCAAAACATATAAGCTTCAGTTGTGAATGGTACAGTAAGCCATGTTTACAATGACAGTTAACTGTTTTTGAAAAGTCTTCCTGAATCCATGAAATGATTTCCATGATAGAATTTTTCTTGTTTTTAATCAGCCTGAGGGCCCAAAGATCCTACGCATCCAATACTGGGTTTTAGCCTTGTCCATTGCACACAGAGATTTCTCTGAATCCTTTCCAATCCAATCCTAATACCACACACACACACACACACACACACACACACACACACACACACACACACACACACACACACACACACACACACAC
>NW_005187631.1:580115-591191 GCF_000239375.1 Pundamilia nyererei | reverse complement strand
ACACACACACACACACACACACACACACACACAAATACCCAAGCTTTCAGGTTGAAAAAGAAAGACCAAAATATGTTTTAAGTTGTACTTTTTACCTCATTCCACAGTTCCTATGGCAGAGAAAGGTTGACCCCTTGTTATTATGTTCGGTCTCTAGAATATGGAGGAGCTGGTCAGCAGACCAGTGTCATTGAAGCAACATACTGCATAAAGCGCATTGATGCCCTTTGTGATCTGGACAGGTGTTCAACCCATTAAGGGATTTAAAAACATACAATAATATCTTGAAATCAATCCTAAAACACATAGGAAGCCAAGGAATGTCTTCAGTTTTGTTCTTAATAAAAATAAAAGTTCTAAAAAATTACTATCCAGGTTTTGATGTTACTAAAACATTCTAATAAAGCTTTTAATGTTTTATAAAATGTTTAGTATAAATTATAAACATCATTATATTTTCTTTTACTGGAGGGGGGTTGCTTCACATGGAATTATATCTATGAAAACACCTCAGTCTATGCACTAAAGATGTCCTATAATCTTTTTCATGACTTTTTTCTTAACAGCAAAAATCCTTTTTATTTTGAATTACGTGGCATGTTTTGACAAAAACATATTGTGAATACTTTTGCAGCAGTCTGTTTCACATGCTGTAAATGGTTTATAACCAATAGAAGAACACACCCCGATAAGACATGTGCTTGACTAATTGTTTTTACGACATAATTACATCCATATATATGCAGCTCAGTGTGGCAGTGTTTGTCAGTTGGTGAATTTTACCCCAGAAACAGGAGATCACTTCGTAAATAAAGTAAGATTAAATCATGTCTTTTTACTCTCAAATTCTCATGTTGTATATGTAAAAATTAAAATACTAAATGATTTTTACATGATTTTTACATGTTCTCTGATTCTCTGACATAACAAAATGTTTTAAATGTTTTTTGTTGTTGTTGTTTTTCCTGTTTGTTGAGCAGAGGGTATATATTTCTTCCTGTTGATTATTGTAGAAAAGTGTAAATTCCAGCCTTTAATTTTCAAATGTCTGCTTTCACAATGAGAGCTTATGTCAGGGCTCTGTGTGCATGCGGATGGAGAGGAGGATCCAAATGCGAGACTCCGAGACTGAATTGAAACTGAGAACCTTAGCTTTATTGCTGGTGATAAATGAAAACATGAACTGAACAATGACACTGAGAACTGAACACACAGGCATAATTCTGAGGGTACGACACGACACTGAGCACAGGAAAACACAGGGCTAATATACACAGGGTGGTAATCAGGGAATGGGCAACAGGAGGGAGACACAGCTGGGAGAAATTGGACTAACGAGACAGGGGGAGCAAAGCTGCACACACTAACATAAGACATAGACTTTCACAATAAAACAGGAAATAAGACACAAAGACGCAGACTAAGAAACACGGACTTAACACGGGCAGAACTAAAAATAAACCAGAATAAGCTGGAACATAGAACATCATCATCATCATCATCATCACAAGCACTAAGAGAATAAGAAAACAATCCAACACACCAAAGTAACTTGAAATGCAGATTCATCATAAAAACCCCAAAAAGCACCAGAGAAGCATAAAGAACAATCCATCATTCAAAAATAAATCAAAACATAACATCTCAAAATACTTGGTCAAACTGACCCAGAACCGTGACAGCTTAAGAGAAGCAAGAAAGACTTCAGTCAGTTAGCACATTTTAAGCCCCTGTGCCCTTTATGTGAACAGGCAGCAACATGTTTCTCATTACACTATAAATTTTACAACAATTATACATGAAAATATATAATGTATAGTAATGTAATTTACAGGGCAAAATACTAATACAGATATTGGTCTTCTCTCTCCTCCAGCAGGTTCACAAAGCTGGTTAAGATCACCACGTCATGGAGAACATCACAGATGTGATCAGCAAATCGCCCTATGGCCCAAAATTGGCAATTGGCACAAAAAATTGGGGTGTTGTGGTAAACACTAACTTGGCTGCAGGAATTCTCCTGTCCACCTCTCTGCTGGGCCTGGTTACCTACATCGGTGCCTTCTGGTTCCAACGAGGTGCCCTAAGCCTCCTTAAAAATAGCTTCATCATGTCCTTTTCATGTGAGCACATGAACCTCAGAGGTGCTCAGAACACCCACATCTCTCTTTTCGTTCTGCTTTTCATCGATGTTCTAAATGTCATCGGCGCAATGACCTTTGGAAGTCAACTGGCTGCAGCTACCTGTTCTGGAAACCCATGTGTGTACACCGAATACCTGTGGATGTTTTCAAGACGGTATTTAGTGATGGTACATCTCCTGACTGCCCTCATATCACTCCTATACCTGTATCGCCCACACCTGGGAGCCACACTACGCTGTGTTTTCTCTGTGGTTTCTTTACTGATTTGTGTTTTACACTACAGTTCTGTGCTCTACACCATTGAGGCAGATTACCTACTAGAAATCCTCATTTGTGGATTGGCTGTGGCCATTGTTTCAACAGCTATTTTAAGCTTTGCTGCCACAGGGGGAAAAATAGTAAAGATAGGCATCACAGTTATCTCAATGGTCACGTTCTTTGCTGTCTACTTCCCCAGTTTTGTTCTTAGGTACCTAGTCTACAGTAGGCCCACCTCTGGGCAGCCAGGAGCTGACTATAATACAATTTTTGTAAATGTTTATTATTTCACAAATTTTAACGTCTTTCTCGATGGACTCCTGTGTTGCTTAATCCTGAAATTTTCTGATGGAGAAAAAGAAGATGAACTACAGCAACTGGAACTACAACCACCATGGCGGCAGCAGCAGCCACGGCCACTTCAACATGGTTTAGACTATCCAAGGGTTCATGTTAATACAAATGCAGTTAACCCTTATAACAGGCAAAGCTGGAATTAAGTCTCTGCATCATGAAGGTTGACGTGATTTATCATCAATAATAAGCATGACCTGATCACAGTTCTGACCTTTGATATTTGTCTTTCAGTTGTTTAGAACTGTGGACATTTTTTTAAAAAATGATTTGATTTTGATGAGTGAAAATGGGATTTGCTACAGGTTGATTTGTAACAGTTTTTAGTAGATGGTTGTACTTCCTAAAACTGCATGTAATTAGGATGAAATCAAAGATGAAGATCAGCATCACATTGTCACTGTGATATAAATCATAACCAGTATAAAACATTGAGTATAAAAAGAGCAAGAAGAAATATGTAAACATCTCTATATTCACATAGTTGTCTATAAATTAAATGGATGTTGTGAGAAGTATCAGTGATTATGTACACATTGTAATATAAATAATATTGTAAATAATATCACATGAAACTATTTAATGACAATTTTTAAACTTTTTTTTCATTTCACTTCATTTTAAATTATATTTTAAAACTATTATACAAATCTCCGCAACAGATTTTAACTCAACTTTAATAAATAATGTTCTTTTCTGTCATGATTGATTTTAGACCGTTTTTGATTATCCACACAAAGCTGACACCTCAAGCATTTGACTCCTTCATAGAGAATAGTAAATCACGTACGAATAAGCATCTGTAGCCAGAGTGAACAAGCCAAAGCTCTTTCAACTGGTTCATCTAAACTTTGCAATTTTACCCTTTACCCTTTACAATAACTTATTAATTGCTTTTAAATATCTTATGTTTTATTTAGTATTTATTAAGTAAACAATAACCAAAACTACTTTTGTCAGAAGCTTTTTCAGTATCATTTCTGCTTCCTTCAGCACAGGCTGTAAACAGTTGGGACAAGGACGCATGCAGGCAGCACCTGGGGATCATTTAGTACTCACGTAACATCATCAGAAATTTGACAAGTGCTTAATCTTTATTGTATGATATGACTGTGATTGTATACAGAGTCATTTATGATATACAACAAGACAAGATAGCATTAAACTATAGTTATCTTTAGACTTTAGACCGTAGCTTTGTGAGAACAAGCAGCCCTTTCACCTTAATGCTAGCACTAACAATTCTGCTGTGGTGTAAATTTGCTCTTGGTTTGCAGGTGTATTGTTTACTATGCTCACTCACTAAATGTAGTGTCCAGGAGTGAGAACTGCAAAAAGACACTTGATTTAAATGCCTGTTTGGGACATTTTATGTTTGTGGATGCTATAGAAGGGATGCAATTTATAGAACAATATTGTAATCATTAAACTTATACAGTACTCTTGTTTCACAGGTCAATTATGCATTCAAGACGAAGAAAACTTTTGGTCATGCTAAATCTTGGACTTTATAAGAGATGTTCCTTTTACTTCCAGAATATTGTACCATTCATTAATAGTGAAGTGCAGATATTAACAGGCCTCTCTGAAAATGAGTGAAGTTCTAGTGTGTCCTTCTGTGCTGACAGAATAATGGAAGAAGATAAACACTGGCCACGCTTTTGTGTGTACAGTGGTCCCTCCTTTATCGCGGGAGTTATGTTCTAAAAATAACCCGCGATAGGTGAAGCAAGTAGCCAGCTTTATTTTTTACAATTATTATAAATGTTTTAAGACTGCAAAACCACTCACTACACACTTTATACACTTTTCTCAGACAAGCATGAACATTTTCACACTTTTCTCTCTTGTTTAAACTCTCTCAAAGTCCAAACCTTCCTAGAAAAATAAGTCCAGTATTATAGAATGAAACCAAAGACCAAACCCTGTTTTCAGATCCAGAAAATGGGAGTAGAGCAGCTGCAAGAGAATTCGACATTAATAAATCAATCGTATGACAGTAGAGAAAGCAAGAAGAATGACTTGAGTAACGTTTGACTTCTCTGACTGTTTTGTTTCGGTGAGCTTTATGGTCCGAAGAACACGGTAACTTCTACCTTCCTTTAGCATTTCCAGAAGTCCAACTTTTTGTGCGATAGTTAGCATCTTCCTCTGCCTTTTGCGTGCTACCGCAGGTGTGTTTGATGGTGCAAACAAAACGTTTTGTCGACATTGTTGTGTTTGTTGGGGAGAAAACTTACAAGTGCAGCACCTCAGAGTCACACAGCCAGCGATCGAAGATTTATGTAAATTTGACAAGCTGAACACATTCTGTACTGTACAGGAGACACAGCAAGGAGGAGATTGATTGATGGTCTACAGCCAGTCAGGATGCAGAACACAATGCGCTGTAAAAAAGAAACCATGAAAAATTGCATTTAAAAAACCTGCGAAACAGCAAGGCCGCGAAAGGTGATCTGCGTTATAATGAGGGACCACTCTATTTTAGGAACTATGACTCCATTAATCACACCATGTTTTGAATGCTGCTGGAATACACAGCCCTTTGCGCTGTGTATAACATTGCAAACATACACAGTGTCAGATTAGTTTGCAGACTATGGCTTACGTTAGCAGCTAGCAGCAGTAGCCTTGTTTACTTCCACACTAGCATCTTCAATCCAGTGCCAGTATAGTGCTACATTGCTTTGGTTGCTTGGTCATATTTCAGTTTATTCTCATGCAGCCAACATACAGCAGCACATTTTTTACAAAGCACTGTAGAAGTAGGTGTAGAAAATGGGGTGTAGAATAACAGTTTATTGATGATGAAGCAACAAACTAGGCCAGAGGCTGCATTTTGGGGAATACGCCATTTTAGTGGTTGGTGGCAGCTCCCAGGCCTGGCAGACCCTGAAACAAATGTGAGAAGGCACCAGCGCAGAGGCGGAGCCAGACATTTGAAACACCCAGGGCTTAGCTCTAAAGGGTAGCATGCATGTGGGATTGGGGGGGGTGTAGAAATGACTGAAAGATTAATTGGCTCTGTTTTGAGTTTTCTTCAAAAAAGAATGACTTCATAAATGATAAAAAAAAAATCACATATGCAGGACACCTTAAACTAGGTTTTTAATTAAGCAGCAAGGCAGAATAAAGTCGGGCCTGTATCAAGACACGAGGACTAAACCCCAATTCAACCAGACCCAGAACTGATCCAGAATTAAAACAGGACTACAACAATTCAAAATCAGGACTACTGAGGACTTAACCAAGACAGAACCAGAATCAGAACTAGATGATAGTAGCACTGAAAATCATCATAGACCTGCACTACACTAATTTTTTAATTCTACCAAAGTCCACTATTTAGATTGAGAAAAGTTTATATAATTATTTAGCCTTGTTGTGCAAACAAGCCTGCATAACTTATTAAATATAGAATTTTAAAAATAACAAACCTAAAAAGAAACAGTAGGTACGAGATACATGAGGACCTATGATACGGTGATACTTTTGGTAAACAACCATTTGACTAACATGTGTGTCTCACCTGCTCTTGTTCATCTCTGTTCCTCTCTCTCCCTCTCTGTTCCTCTCTCCCTCTTTGTGCTGACAATCATCAAATATACAGTTGAAACCAGATATTTATGTACTCTTCAGAAAACACAAACACTTTTTTAATTGTAACATCAAATCAAACTAAATGTTTATTTTTTTTAGATTAATAAATATAAAAAACACATTTGTTAACTTTAAGAGTAAAGAGAGAAACTATCTGTATTTCTTAATTGCAAATGGCACCAAGTATTCAAACTGAGCCACACTTATGGAGCTCCACAATTATTTTCCAGGTGTTTTGGTTGATGTCTCTTTGATTTTCTCGGCTTTTCATTTCGCCATTTGTTGATTCACTCGAAGAGCAAGTAACGTAATATGGGTCAAGTGATCAGTTTGACATCAATCTTTCATGATACACCGTCATATTGACATTATTTGTACAGTACTAATGATTTCCTTTGGTACCTGGTCGAACTTCAGTTCTCCTCTGTCTGCCTGGCTCCGTTTCTCCAACAGCGCACTGGCAGGCAGCAGCTGCCCCGCCCCGCGTAGTGCCTGAGCTTGGATCATACCAATATTAGGGGGGATTTACGCACAGTCGTAAATTCGCACAGTGTGCACTATGTGCTTCGAATATTGTGTGTAGTTTTTGTTTTATACAGTTGTCAGCCAGGCATCTAACTATGAAAAAATTACACTCCAAAAGACCCCGGGCTTCTGACAAAACAACCCGGGCTTAAGCCCAGTAAGCCACCACACCCGCCACTGCACCTGAGTAAAAGGGTACGGATGGGCTATGCATAAATGTGTGGTGCACGTAGGCATTTATAGATGTATGACTGACAAGGGAGTGTTTTGGGTGTTACCCAGCTCTAAAACTTCAGATAACTTATCTCCAGGTGACTTGTCATGCACAGCCAATCAGGTTCCCTGTAAATAAATAAATAAATAAATAAATAGATTTGTCTTTTTTTGCAAACATTTTTGTTATTTATGTGAACTCTGTTTCACTTGGCCAGAATGAAATTACAAGAGAAAGAAAAAGACTGATTTACATAATTAATAATTTAAATACTTAAAAGTGTTTTTGTTTCCTTCAAAGCACAAGACAGGACAAGCATGAGTTAAGTTTCACTACTTAAGAAATCAGCTATGGTTACACATCTTTGTTTCTATTTCTTTATGCATACAGTACAACAAACCTTGAATGAAAACTAATACTACCTCAGAGCAATAACCACAATCACTAGCCATATAAATTGAAGTATGTGCTTCATGGAAGGACACACCTTTGGCTGGACTTTGCTGCTCAAATGGCTATTGTCATGTTGATGTCCTTGAATTTAATGTGATTCTGATTAACCCTCTCAGGCTCAAATTAAACTTTTTGTTGCTAATGCACAACCAAGTCCCGCAATGGTACTTCTGAATAAAAAAAACCTCATAAAATATGTATGTGGGGTAATCAGGTTGTTAGTTTTTAACTGTTGCAAATTGGCAATGCCTGCCTCGAGAGGGTTAATATAACTTCTTCAGTTTTACTTTTACTCTTTTTACATACAATGTATGAATAAATTAAAGTAATATACACATTTATTTAATGAACATTAAATGAATCTGCTCTTTTTTATGTATCAAGAAAACAGGGATACGCAGTGGTAGGGGAGGTACATGTGACAAGCTGCTTGCCTGGCCTTTTCAAAACAAGCACACGGTTTTGAATAGACCTGCCACAGAAAGCACGCAGTAAGCAAATGTCCTGATTGTGCAGTGCTGTGGTGAGCTGCAAACCAAATATACAGAAATGTCCCTTTTACTAACCCATATACAAGTCCAACCCATGTGAAATGGTTTGCAAATTGCATAAACACAGAAAAAATATTGAATGTTTAAAATGAGAAAAAACCACCAGTCAGATTTTTTTATTTGAATTTGATGGGGAAGGGTGTGAAATATCGGCAGACCAGTTCAGCACAATACTATGAAGCCATGCTGCTGTACTAGATCCTTATTTGTTGAAATATACAATGTTTTCCTGAGAGAAGTCATCTGAATGGAAGCATAGGGTGCTCTAAAACCTGTATATACCTATCAGCATTGGTGCTGCCTTTCCAGATATGCAAAGTGCAAATCATAGGCACTAATGTACCATTACAGATTCAGACTTTTGAACTGTGCTGATAGCAAGTCAGTTCCCTCTTCTTCTATTCTGAAGGATGCAGTATCCATGATTTCGAAAAATAATTACAAAAATTATTTTCATTATAATGTAGATTCTTCAGATCAACATGTGACCAGATATTTCAGTTCCTGCATTGATGAGTCCAGAGCAAAGTATTGCATTTGCGTTTGTCCTTCCAGAATGAAAGAAGTTATATGTGAAAACATCACATATAACCTACACATGCAATGGTGGCGCCATCTTACCCTCCGACCATACATACATTACACAAAACATCACATGGGGAAGACAGGTCAGAGAGGTATACACAATGGAAAATGCACCACACGAAGAAAGATAAGGAGAAAAAAATAACTCCCCCCAGACTGAGCTCCAACAGGGAGATCAGTTTGAGAACAGAAAAAAACATCTCTGCACATAGCACATGAAAAAAAACCTCTTAATACACCAAAGAAACATATGACAAGCAACAGGGGTAGGTAAAGGGTGAGAGACAGCTGATTTAGACAGTACATCCGGGGCTGCGTGCACTGGTCTCCTTGATCCACCGTCAGCATCGGAAGGGAATAAGCGTCGAAGGCGTTTGGAAAGGGAGGGGGGATGAGTGTGTGCATATCAGTGTATATGTATGTGTGTGCGTGTCCAGAGTTCAGCTGAGACAGTGTCCTTCGCCCTGCTAGGCTAAGTAAACAGTCTTCCAGCCAACCCAGGTGGCCTTGCATGGAATGGGAAGGAACAGACTAAACAAAGTCATTATCAGGGTGTTTTTGTTCAGCTCCAGCCTTGCGACTGCAGCTGGCGCCGAAGGGGTATCCGCATGAAGTGATGGTGCTTTTTACTTTAGTGCGAACAGCTCATATGAATTTCAAAGCAGTTCTACAGTCCAACACTGGTCTCTCAATCTCCCGTTGGAGAGCCGCAAGCTTCGCCATACTTGCAATCTGTGATGATGTCATTTCTTGTGCTCAAGGAGCCGATTCTGAGAACTCACGGCAGTGTGCCTCCCCGAGATGTCATCCAATTTGCGCCCAGAGATGTTATTCCGGGCTAGCCCTTCCGAGATGTATCCAGCCTGCAGTCAGAGATCTTATTCTGAGTATTCACAGCAGCCGTAGCCTTTCCAAGATCTTATCCGTGCTGCACTCAATGAGCCCATTTCGAGAAACTCACGCCTCTCCCATCAATAAAAGCAAACCATTACAACCACTAAAACATCTTTGACCTTTGTTTCTGTGTGGCTCTCTTCCCTTTAGCTTCTCTTAGTGCTCTGTGAGTGTAACACTAAAAAGCCATAATCTGTGCCAGAAGGAATGATAAATGTAATATATTTATTGTTGCTTTACTTCTTTCTACTCTTGTCAAATATGGTGGTCAGGATGATATAAAAAAACTTTCTTAATGAAAATTGCAAACAAACAAGAAGCTGACCTGGTACGGATTCGTTTTTAAACAAACAAAGTTTTGAATGATCCTGCAATACTAAGAAAACTTAATCTAGACTAAGCAAATGCCTTGACCATAGATCATTCAAATTGCGGTGAGTTGCAAACCAAATATATCTGAATATCTGAGACATCTCTTTTACTCACACATGCAGATGTACATGTGTTTTCAAGCGTGACAAAGTGCCCTGCTAACATTCATCTCTAGGAATTTGCTCACTTTGCCACGGTTCATAGACGTGATGTTTTGGCTCAGTGCACAATCAAAAAACACAACTCCAAGCTATGGACTATTTACTATACAAAGTTAATGGAGAAGGGGAAGGAGATACACTGGTACAATTTTGTCATAGTGAGGAAACAAAGCCAAGAGGTGAGACTACACTCAGAGAAATACATTATACATTATGTATTTATAAATGGAGATTTTTTTTAATAAAAACATTTTATTCAGGGCGTTGAATTGCAGATCATGGAGGGAAGATTAATGAAACTGCTCATCTTTGGTTTGTACTCTTTTCTTATATTTCTAGTTGAGAAATAGTACATATATACAGTATATATGTTTTGGTTTACTTATGTTTTATTGTAGGTTCTACCTTACAATATAAAGTGCCCTTAGGTGACTGATCTTGTGACTTGGTGCTTTATAAATAAAATTGAACTGAATTGTTTGGGATGAATTTTGATTTCCTTTGTTTTTACAGGAGTTTTTCTTTTTTCTTTCTTCAATATGCAGATAACACAGCTGACAGGTAAGAAAATATGAATTTATATCTATCTAGTATAACTGATTGTCAGAAATAAGAACATGGTGATAGCAGCAGGGGTGTACTGCAATAACTAATACTAACAATAATAATGATGACAGCAACTAAATAACTCACCACTAAATCGTCCATGTGCCTAAAAGATGTCTTTAATGGAAATTACTGTGACCATTTTTCATATTTTATCATACAACCTATTTTTTTTATATAAATATAGTTTTATACTTGTCTTTTTTTTCTAATTTTTTTCTAATTTTCTCCTTAAATCTGTCATCCTGTTTTTCAGACTCTTCATGGCCAAACATCTTTAATATAGCTACAACTACAACAGATACTACTATTGCTATTCCTATTGCTACAACTCCAACAGATACTACCATTGCTACTCC
>NW_005187631.1:556653-577641 GCF_000239375.1 Pundamilia nyererei | reverse complement strand
ACCATTGCTACTCCTGTTGCTACAACTCCAACAGATACTACCATTGCTACTGCTGTTGCTACAACTACAACAGATAATACCATTGCTACTCCTCTTACTACAACTCCACCAACTGACATCAGACTTCCTATGAAAGGTACAATCTGTTGTAATTTACATAGCTTGATAGAATGAAAGAAATTAGAACAGAGTAGCCTTTATCGTCATCGCTTCCAGGGGTGGCAGAAGGCAGCCAATGATTTTCTTGGGCAGTGTTAATACCCTCTGCGTAGCTTTCCTGTTCTCAGTTGTGGCGCCTGCTTCCTAAACACCTGGGCAGTAGGAGAGTACACTCTCCACTGAGGAGCGGTAGCAGGCCAGAAGCAGCTTCTGGTCTTATATAAGTCTTATTCTTATCAAGTCCATCAATACATTTCATTTCTGTTTGATACAAAACTGAAGAATTTTTTTTAAGATATTAAAATAATAATTATTATTTCATTTGCCACTTCCAGATGTGCAGAAGAGGACTGTAGTGAGGCTGAGAATGAAAAGCATTGCTGATCTGACAGATCCAAATATCAGGGATCAAGGGCTGCAGCAGGTATGGGAAACAGATGTGTTTGCTCTGCTTTTAAACACCTCTATTCCATTTTCTTACCAGCTCTCAGCAACTCAAGTAATAAATGACACCATTTTCTTTTTTTATATGTTGTGTATTCAGCTGGAGGCCTCTCTTCAAAGTCAGGTCTCTGGTGTTGTTAGTCTGCGTTGGAGGTCTATCAGCTGTTAAAAGCAACAAAAGGAAGGTACGAATCCTAAATAACATATTTACACCATGTCATAAGTGACCCATATATGATTATGTTTTATTTTATCCATATGCTAAATAAAGAGGTTTTCTGAAAGTAGAAGAAGCAAAATTTCATGGCTTGTTTTATGTTTTGATTAATTCAGCGTCCAATCTAAATTGAGCTACAGATCTGTTTAGAATTCACCAATATCCTATCTGATATTAACAAGTGGTGGATAATCCTTGAGGCCAGGATGAGGGACTTTTTTAGGTTTTATAGCACCTGTTTTCAGAGAAAAAACGTAAATAATTTCATAATATCAGGTTCACCAATCTTGTTTTCCAGCAGCAGATACGTGTGTGGAGGACAGCGATTTACTCTTAAAGAGGACTGCAGAGAAGATCTGACATCAGGAGCAGGAAAGCTATGATGATGTTTGCAAACCTTTAGCTTGCATTCTTAATTATTTTGAGTTGATTTAGATACAAATGTTTAATTACTACAGTGGCTATATTTTATGTTTTACTTTGATTGATTTGCTGTTTCTCTAAACTGTTGATGCAATACTATAACCAGAAATGAAAAGTTGTTTTGGAAGATTTTAGTGTTGATATTTATGTTTATGAAAGTTATGTGTCATTTGACTTTCACAGACTTTCCCACAGGAACCAGTCACCACACCTGCACAACAAACCTGCAGTTCAGTGATATGAGATGCAGATGAGTTGTGACTTAAAAGACTTGTGCAAGAACCATAGACTGAATTTAAATAAGAACATTGCATCAGCATGAATATAAATGAAAAGCAAAGCAAATGACGTGTTTTACACCTGCATGCTTTCACATGTCCAGAATTTCAAACTGAGTAGGAAAAAGTACATTTCAAGGATGAAGTTTAAGGATCAAGTTGAGACATAATTCCTTTATGATGTATTACTTGTGTGCAACTTTACTCTTATACAACCTGGCCTTGAGGGGTGTATAGATGACTCAATAACCGAAAAAAAAGGAGCGCAAATCAGTAAGCTTTCACCACCTTCTTTGACAGTTAGATGTTAAGTTCAATGTCACTGGGATTTGAACTAATTCCTGATTTTTAGTAGCTGCACCTATGTCATGAATTTAAAAATACTCATTCTCAAGTTATCGTGTTTACATAATTTTCCGAAAACTTTGTGCTTAACTTTTACTTCAAGGTCACTAGGTTTCAAACTCGTCAGAAACGTTTCGTACATGCACCTATGATATCAGTTTGAAAATCGGATGCGGCATCATTTTCAAGTAATCATGTTCAGAAATCTGGGTGTCCACGCTACCAGCCACCCCATCCACCTGCGTGGCCGGGTGACGACAAAACCCCGTCAGCCTTTTACAGCTGAGAGGTAAAAATCTTTCACAAGAAAGAAAAATGGATGCAAAAATTTCATTTTGCATTTAAACTGATACATATTACAGATTATGTTCTATGGGGTTATAATGAATTCAGTCTAACAGACTATTAAGATTTTCTACACCAGCATTACATTCTTCACCACTAGATGGAGACAGTCACCAGTGTGTGTGTGTGTGTGTGTGTGTGTGTGTGTGTGTGTGTGTGTGTGTGTGTGTGCAGTCCTTTTTACATGTATGAAAATGGTGTGCGAGGTTAAACACGAGCTTCTACTTTATACTGGTTTCAAGATCTCAACTTGACTTTGCAGGGTAACAACATGGGAAAGAAAGACAAAATAACAAAACACTTCTGACAATCAAGTAATCTTGCAATAAATCTAAATATGAAATGTTTGCATTTGCAAATAAGGACCTGGATGTAAATAAAACCACTTTCTTAAGCTTGACCAGCCTCTTGGTGAATGTTAAATCAGGAGATTAAGTTAAATTCAGCATGAACCTCTAGTTTAAGAAGGGTTCATAAACTCAGTAGAAGCACCTTTGAGAGCCACGTAATCTTAAGCATTTTCAAATTTGCATTTGCAAATAAGGACTTATATGCAAATAAGTGCATTTTCTTATGCTTGATAATTCTCTTATTTAAAGTTAAAACAGGAGATTAAAGTAAATTCAACTACATTCCATTTTATTTCTATAGTGTCAAATCACACCAGCACTGCAGTATCGACCTCAATGCATCTAATGGACCCTTCAATAATAGAGAGAAAACCCCAACAAACAAACAACCTCCTATGAGCAAGCACTTCACGACAGTAGGAAGGAAAAAGTCCCTTTTAACAGGAAGAAGCCTCAGGCAGAGGCAGGCAGAAGCAGCGACTGGTTGGGGTAAAGGGGAGGGAGTAAGGCCAAAAGGCACACAGATCAAGAGAATAACAATGATTAAATGCAGAGTGTTGTATAAACACATATAGATTGAGAAACAGTCAGTGAAGAAGAAACAATCATGCACATCATGGGAAGGTCTAACGCAGCTTAATTAAGTGAGGTTAGCTGATCCAGCTCAAACGATATGCATTGAAAAAATGTTTTAAACCAAATCTTAAAACTGAAGAGGATGTCTGTTTCCCAAATCTAAACTGGGAACTGGTTTTGTCTCCCATTCTACCTTTAAATACCCCAGAACCACAAGTAATCCTGCAGTCTGAAAGCAAAGTGCTCCACTGGGTTGATATGGTACTATGAGGGGTTGATGATACACTATATCGCCAAAAGGCTTCACTCACCCATGCAAATCCTTTTATTTAGGTGTCCGAGTCACTTCTATAGCCACAGGTGTTTAAAATGAAGCCCTTGTTTCAGAATGGCTCGTTCTCAGGAGCTCAGTGGATTCCAGTGTGGTAGTTGTCAAATTTAGTCCCTGATAAATATTCAAAAGTATATATTTATATACCACCAACAGCCACCTAAAGCTGCTTTATATTTTAAGGTAAAACCCATGTAGTTAGTAGTATTAAAATAAAGTGGAAGCCATTAGGAATGATAAGTGCAATAATCCTTTCTGTCATCGTTGTATTTTTACTCAGTTGTATATAGCATTTGTATTTGTATTCTATTTTTATCTTATTGTATATTTATTTTATTTTATTCCACTGTATATAGTATTTTATTTATTCTATCCTGTACAGTTGTGTACTGTATTTATTCTTATTGTATCCTAATTTTTGCCTCATAACTTTTGCAATGTCCACTTTCTGCTGTGACAAAACAAATTTCCCACGTGTGGGACTAATAAAGGTTATCTTATCTTAACAACTTGGCCAGGATCTGGTAACCAAATTCCCTTAACTCTTCTCCGTAATTGTTTTGCATTGCGCACAAATACACTGACCTTCAGTTCCACAGAAGGGTTCACAATTAAAACACCGCAGATGTATGGCACCATATCAGGTACTTTTATAACTGTGATTATAAATCATAAATATTGACAACTCATTAAAAGAATATTAATAAAAATGAAGTATCTGGTTTTGTTTTAAATAGTTACACTGTAGTGTAGCCAATTGTACACGACTTAAATGATGCTGTTTTGTGTTGTGCTGTGTTCAGACTGTTTATTCTATATTTTGAAGCCATGGATAATAAAACTGTTGTGCAGGTAAATCCAATTTTGGATGCAGTTGCAAATATATACACACACTCACTCAAAATCTTTTAATAAGTGTTGCTCAGTGTTCTATGTAAATACCTTTTAACATGACAAGACCAAGGTCTAACTCCTCATTAGCTGTTATGATTGACTACTATCGGTAGTTTCTTGTTGCCATTTTTCCCATAAAAAAGGTTAGTTTGACAGCAATTTTGGACTGACCAATACTCAGAAAACTGGTAATGCTCTCTTTAACTCTTACTGTTTCTCCTTGTCCTGGTGCTCATGGGGTCTGGTCCTCTGTGGTTCTCAGGAGTGGGGTCAGGCCAGGGCTGGACTGGGACAAAAAATCGGGCCGGGCATTTTGACTAGAGATGGGCCCACCAGGTATTATAGGAAAAACCATAAAGCCTTTGAATGAAAACAAACGCTGTTGTCACAGTGATGTACACTGTCTTGTTGGTATATACAGTATGCATCAGTCTAATAAACTTAAACCTACACCATCCTCCCTATTCTGGTATTCTAAACAGTACCCGAAAGTAGACTGCTTGGTCGAGTTAACCTCCTGAACCATCTACAACACATGGTGAAAACCTGAAATTAAGACAGAGAAGACTAGAGGTGAGACATGATCATTACTGATTACTGATGACAGATTTAGATATATTTTCATAAACCATTCATTTGCCACATCAATAAACATCATGGTATGGCAAAATATTTTTTCTAACATGGCAACCTTTAAAAAGTGAAAGGAGACAGAAAGACAGGTGAGAAAGAATAAAACTTAATTGACTTTTTGATGGCATTTTACACACAGTACTGGTACAGTATCTAGAAAATGTGGGAAAATACTGGCATCATAGACAGTACTTACTTCTGAAGAAATTATGATGAGACCCTAAAAAAAATTACTATGTACAATAATCGATTTCTATACATTTTACATCAGATGAAAATGTTTGTTGTAAGATTCAGATAATTATTTGTTAAAAGCAAGACATTGTTGAGAAATCAGTTTTACTCTTTTATTCGTCGAAACTTCCAGAGACGGCACCGGAACTCAGTAGTCATTTCACAAAACCTTTATTCATCTTTATTGATCTTCATTAAGGCATGCACTTCTAGAAGGGAAGACGAGGCCGGTGTCCCTCTGCAAAAATCTTCACCCCTTTGTTAGTTACAGCCAGCTTTATAGAAGCGACCCCATCATAAAACCCCCCTACGGTGTGCTGCAAACTCTGTCTGTGTCTATGTGCACAAGCACATGAATGCCTACATGTGCGCATTCCCACGTGTCTATGTGAGTGCTCGTGTGTGACTGTGTACGCATACCTGTGTGTATGTGTGAGTGCACATGAGTGAGTGTGCGTGTGGATGTGTGAGTGCACATGAGTGAGTGTGCGTGTGGATGTGTGAGTGCACATGAGTGAGTGTGCGTGTGGATGTGTGTGCGTGACAGTTAAAACACTGTGGGTGTAGGTGACTCCCTAGGTCATAAAACCCATCTCCCTTCCAGACCACAGTTATCCAGTTACAAATGTTGAGACCCCCACCCAAACATCCTCTGGGGAATTTCCACTCAGCTCTGTTTTACTTTCACAGTTCAAGTGGGGGAGGGGTCTCCTACAATCTACTCCTAAGTTCACGACACAGTCAGCCTTTATTATATTGAGGGCAGTGTCAATGTCTCTACAATAGTTCTACATTCTATGTTAACACATTTCTAAACTCTAAAATAAGCTAAACACTCCTACAACATTTTAAATGAAAATAAGAAAGTATGTCTTTGTGCCCCCTTTCCCTGTTAATGCCCCACCTGGCCCCCTGGCAAAACTTTGCTAGATCTGCCCCTGCACAGTTACCAGCTGTCAGCTACTTAGAAAAGGATCCTGGTGTCATTTGTCTCTCAGAAACAGTTCATAACTTCCCTTCAACTCATTCATGTCACCTAAACGGTAAACCTGTTTCTCCATCACAGCTCTGATGATTCAGTAAGGACATCTCCTGGTTTCATCTTCATGTTTCCCTCTCACCAGATAACCAAACCGATATCATGACCAGCAGGTTTACAGCTGTGGCTCCAGCAAACATCAGCTGATACTAGAAATTAATAATAAATAAATTCTAACAACAGCTGATCAAGTTTAAACGTGCTGCTGTTGTTTAGCGCGACATCCGTTGGTTTTCTCTTTCTGGCGCAAAGTGGGCGATAAACAAACAATAGAGAAAAACCGATCAGCTGATCATTGATCAGTTTCAAGATTGAAGTAGAAACAGGAGAGAGAGAGGAGAGAATGAGAGAAGAAGAGGCAGCTGTGCAGCAAAGACACAGAATAACTCCAGCTTTGTGTCTTTTTCATTGTAGCTGAAGTTTTTTCCCCTGTTTTTTACAGGACGGTTGACAACTCTACTAACTAACCTTATTAATAAAATAAGATAAAACGAGTTCAACATCAATAATATCATAGCACCCGCCCAGCAGTATATAAACTCCGTCATGCTAGCTAGAACGCAGTACGAGTGATTGTAACTGACTATAAGAAGTCAGCATAACGAAAATAAACTCCACCTAAACTTGGTTTATATCTGACCCAGATAGACTGCAGGTCATAACTTCTTACCTGAAGTTCACTTCACCATCTCAGGTCTCTGCTCCTCCTGCCTTTCCGTCATCCACCTGCCAGCGTGTTGCACCTGCTGGCCTCCACCACTTGCTAATGTTACTGAATCTGTGAAAGCTCCGCAATAGCCACCACCAAACAACTGAGTTATTTTTACACATCTCCCAGCATCTGGCCAATCCACCACCTTTCAGTGTTTATACCGTTAAGGAAAAAAAAGAAAAAAAAAACCAAAACAAAAAACCCATCGGCCCATAAAAACGAAAAATCACCATCGGCCCACTGGGCAAATGCCCGGTATGCCCGATGGCCAGCCCAGCTATGGGTCTGGCCTGTGTACCTCTCTGGGTGGTTTCATGAGGGATAGCATGCTGTTGTATGGTGGATGCTGGGGTGGCTGTATGGGGGCTCACCAAACCGACAAGCTGGAGTCAGAAACGTATTTTTTTGTGGTCATTATATCAAGGGATTGTAACCCTAATCCTGTTAACATAAATATACTTGGAAAGACCATAAACGTTAGTCTTTGGAACTTAGAACTGCATTTAGAAACAGCCATCAAAATCTAAATCTATTTCTTCTCAAAACATATTTAGTTTTCTGTTGAATGGCTTGATGGTGCAGTGGTTAGCACTGTCACTGGGTTTGAATCAGTTGACTGTGGCTTTCCTGCGTTGAGTTTGCATGTTCTCCCAGTGCCATAGACATGCACGTTAGGCTGCAGGGGTGAACGTGAGTGTGATGAGCTGGAGATCTGCATGTTGTCCTTTGTCAGCTTGGATAGGCTCCAACCAACCACCGGCAAAGTGGACGAGGAAAAGAAAGTTATTTTAGTGGAATAACAGTTATTAGTGTAAATTGGAAAATTTTTGTTGATCCAAGTAGGTTATTTAGCATTAGCTAATTTAGTGTGCCCTTCACATGCTTTGAATTTTAATCTTGGCAATCATGCTGAATGCTACCGACACCCTTTAACGAGAATTCTGGGCTCGGGAGAACCCGAATGTCCTGGAGGGACTTTCCCTGACGAATACATGATGGATGGGTGGCAGAGGATCGTGTGCCTGGCGGGACTGTCGATCGAGGACGCTGAAGATAGCTACCTATTCGGAACCATGATAACAGGGTTTTTGCTGATTGGAGCTGGCTTGGCCCTGGTTTATCGGAGAATTAAGAGAGCGGAACCGGCTGTTCAAACCCCCACCGCTGGGATTGAAACGACAGGTGCGACTTCTCAGAAAGGGCTCACTGAAGGCAGCATGGTTAAGAGCTTGGAGGCGCTTACGACTGCAGTGAATGCTCAGAATAAGACCTCTGAGCGTATGTATGTTGGATTACATCAGGAAAGAATCAACTCAGAACAACATCTCTGGGCGGAAGCTGATTACATCTCGGATCAGCTGGCTGCGGTCGCGAGGTCTCAGAATCTGCTCTGTGAGCAAAAGAGTGACAAGACCACGGAATCGACAGCTAGTAACATCATGGAGAAACTCGCAGCTATTAACCGGACATTGACAGACCAGTGTTGGAGTGTTAAAAACAGCTTGAAATTCTCATGAGTTGTTTGCAAAAGAAAAATTACCATCATAATGCGGCTACCCCTTCGGCGCCAGCTGTGGGCTCAAGGCTGGAGCCGAACAAAAACTCCCTGATAACGACTGTGTTGAGTCTGTTCCTTCCCATTCCCTACAAGGCCACCTGGGTTGGCTGGAAGACTGTTTACTTAGCCTGGCGGGGCGAAGGACACTGTCTCAGCTGAACTATGGACACGCACACGCATACATATACTGATACTGATAAGCACTCACCGACGCATCACCCTCCCTACCCTGGATCCAACGCCACCTCCAACGCTTACCTCCCCCATGATGTGGACATCGGGTCAGCTGGAGGCGCAGTCGAAGATTGCAGCGGTCCCAGATCAGATGTACACACTGGAACACTATCCCATGCTGTGTTTATTGTGTTATGGTGTGTTGACACCTGAGCATTCCTGTATTATCTTCTGTGTTACACATTTCGATGTTTTTTTCCTTGCTACCTAGCCTGACCTGTCTCCCGAATGTGATGTTTGTATTGTATGTACGGTCGGCAGGGTCTGTCATCTCGGTTGTGGGCAAAAGACCTGCAACTGACAAATAAAGGCTCTCTCTCTCTCTCTCAATAATTATTTTCTGCAGACTGTGTGTTTTTACTTCCATTGTCAGGACACTAGATAATATTTTTTAAAAAGCACAACCTAAATGAAAAACTAATTTTAGAAAGTAACTAAAAACAAATTGACTGAAAAAGTTGGCAGGAAAGAATAAAGCCGTTGTGGTTTAAAGATAATCAGCTCCGCAATCATGCATGACAACAATCATTCCCCTTTGTGATGCCTAATTAAAAGAAGACAGGCTAATTATTATTATTATTATTATTTTTTTGTTATTTATTTATTTTTAGTCAGAATGCTTCAGCAGTATCACCTAATCCAGGGGTAGGGAACGTTAGTACTCGAGAGCTGGCGTCCTGCAGGTTTTAGATGTGTCCTTGATCCAACTTATTTAAAAGACTTAATTACCTCGTCAACATTTCTTGAAGTTCTCCAGAGGCCTGTTAATGCACTAATCATTTGAGTCAGGAGTGGTGACCCAGGGTGAGATCTAAAACCTCCAGGACACCGGCTCTCGAGGACTAACGTTCACTACCCCTGACCTAATCAATGAATTCCTGATGGGTGTACGGACCAGAGCTTCTGCAGAGTAAAGTATACGGACCATAGAAAACGTGGACAATGAAAACGAACTGGGCAACACACTGGACTTTACAATGAGCAGTATGGCTGTGGGCTGATGGCAGTGGCAATGTGGACTTCACCAAATGGAGCCTTGTTGAAACCAAGCAATTCTGCAGGCAATGAGTGGTGTGGAATAACCAAAATAGATGTATGTTGTGAAGGTGAGTAAATGACTATGTGATTTTTGCAACAAAGCCAATACACTTTAAAACTGTAATTATAATAAACAGCAACTTTCAAATCTTAGTATTTCATGCTTCCTTCCCTCCCACCAACCAACGAAGAAGACAAATGTTTATAAATGATTATATTAGTCATATTTAAAAGCAAAACAAAAAAAAGTGAGAAAGATCTGAAGCTTGCTAGCACACAAACCTAATGCTGATTTGTAGTGAACATCAGTATATGCATTACTCTCAGGAACAAAGCTGGGAGAGAAGTCAAGATCTGTGCAGACAGAAGCACACTGACATGGCATGCCTTACACACATTTCTTAAAACAGAAACTTGAAGATTAACTTCCATTAGTCCTGGGCCGGACCGCCTGTTATTAATGACCAAAACCTTGTTCAAACTTGTCTCTGAGACTCTTACTGTCTGCTCTTGCAGAACTCCCAATCTATTTCTATACATTAAGTTCTATTTGTAAATGTATTTAAAATCGATGGATACTGTGACTTCATGTACAAATTTAACATTGAAATTACTGCCTACAGTAAAATGACGTGTGTTAACCTTTAGTTTAGAGATTACTTGTCAGTGCACCGACCAACAACATCACCTCATCAGAGCATGCAAATCCATCTCATTGTGATGGATTTCCATACAGTGTGAATGTCTTGGCACGTTGCACACTTAAAACAACCACAGACATTACAAGGAAGCCACAGGATACACAGTGCATCATATCAGGTACTTTCTAAACTTTGATTATAAATAATTATTTACATGTACAAACATTTATTTATTTCTATTTGTTGCTTTACTGGTAGTTACAACAGTTGTTTTTAGTTCTAATGTCTGAATTCCTTGTAACTTATAAAGTTTGATTTTGTGTTACATAATTTGATGTACTTTCTGCTCTTTTTGCAATCGTAAACTCTTAATCTGTGGAGGTAAAAAACTTTTTCTTTGATTTTTGGCTTTCAAAATTTGATAGTATCCTTATAGGATTTTTAGAATATAAACCTGCAATTATAATTATACTCAGAAGTACAAGAGGGGCCGATGGCGAGATATGACAGCCTCGCTTCTGTCAGTCTGCCCCAGGGCAGCTGTGGCTACAACCGTAGCTTACCTCCATCAGTGTGTGAATGCGAGAGTGAATGAATAGTGGCATTGTAAAGCACTTTCAGTGCCTTGAAAAGCGCTATATAAATCCAATCCATTATTATTATTATTATTTAAAACTGTAGAATTTTCAGGTACCTATACTTTATTTGAATATTTATTTTTCTGACAACTTTTTACTTTAACTCGCTACATTTTTAAACAAATATCTGTATTTTTTACTTCCTGTGTTTTCAAGTCGGTACTTTAGGTTCTTTTATAACGTTTATACTTGCGACTCAAAGTAGGCTGGAAGGAGTGCTGGTATCTGTAAATATAAAATCTATAAATGGAGTGACCCTTTTATAAGTGTCAGGTAATCAACATTTCTAAAAAAATTCATCAGCAAACACACAAACTGTTTGTGTGCAGTTGTGTTGCACAGTGTGTTGATAGCTTCAGGTCAAGCTGCTGTGAACTGGGAGATTTAAGAAAAGACAGGAAAGGAAAGCAAGAAGAGAGGTTACATTTATTAATAAAGGTTATTTATAAAGGTTGTAGAAAGGACAGCTCAGTGACACTTGATAAAATGCAAATTTAAAGCTTGTAAGTTTTGTCATTATTTTGATTGTTGGATTCTTCTCTGTATGTGTTATTGTCGCCTCTACCTTACAATATAAAGCTATTTGAGGCAACTATTGTTGTGATTTAGTGCTGTGTAAATAAAATTGAATTGACATGAACTGATTACATATTCAAATCAAATTCAAATTCAAATTTTATTCATCACACACAGTCATACACAGTACAACATGTAGTGAAATTCTTATTGCTGTGCAATGCCCGACCATTAAACTACAGTAAAGAAATTTACATAATTTACAAATTTAACATTTAAAAAGTTTACAGAAAAATTAAATAGATTAATTTACAGTTAGAAAAAATTACAGAGAAAGAGGTAATAGTTGCATAATAGATTAAAAAAAAAGGTCTAACAGATGTAAAGAATAAATTAAGAATTTAACCTAAGACGTAAAGACTAAACTAAGGATTAAAGGTAAATTATAAGATAAAAAGAGAATGTGAAAATAAACAGTGTGCATGCGGTGATGTGATGTATGAGAGTCGAGACTACACCTGGTTCAGGGCCTGAATAGCCTGGGGGCAGAAGCTCCTCCTCATTCTTCCTGTTTTGGCCTTAAGAGAGCAGAAGTGCATCCCAGACCTCAACAGTGAGTAGAGTTCATTGTTGAGATGGGAGAGGTCCATCATAATCTTTCTGGCTTTAGTCTTGTACCACTTAGTGTAGACAGACAGCAGGTCGGGAAGTTCAGAGCGAATGCTGCATGGCCGAGCGCACCACTCTTTCTTTTTCCTGTGCAAACTACCGAGTAGTTTCACGCAGCATTTCAGTAACACAAAGATACTATAGCTGAGTTTAGATATTCTGTCTTTGCATACAGTAAACTGTAGGCGTAAAATGAAATTTACTGAAGCTCAATGGCTTCATTATTTTTATGGTGCTTTTGTAAACATTTGATTACCGAATAATAAATTACCATGTAATTAATTCATAGTTAATATTTTTTGTAAATATATTAGGTGCAATATATGACACAACATTTCTCTGCCTGGTAGGCTTTGAGACTAAACAAATAAGGATAATTTTCCATTCAAAGAAATTCCCACAGTTGACTTCAGCCATATTCAAATTCTTTCTGTGAATTGCAGGAATGTTCTTTGTGCTTTTGACGACTAAGACCAGGACTGCAGAGGTGATGACTGTGTCACATTCAACAGGTAACTGAGGACACCCCGATAGGCCTCTAAGACTGAGTCTTTCAAAAGTATAATGTGTTGATGACTCTACTGGATATCACACGGCAGCAGACACTCAAGTTTAATGAAACCAAGCAGGGCAAATTAAGAATGACAGGTTTCTGAGGGAGTGGAACGAATCGCCATTTGAGTACCAAGGCTCCAATAACTGCAGCTAGTGACTGGATTCTGTACAGCCCAAATTTGTTATTTTTTATTGATCAAAATTTTATTTTATTGATATAAAACGCCAGCTCTAGAGCACTCTACCAGCTTCTACCAGCAGCAAAAGAAGAAGCCCTTTTAATTAGCAATTGACAGCCCTTATCATACCCAGCTGCTGAAAAGCCACGTCCTCCTCATAACCTTTTAGTGTGTGTCCACACTTAACAAAACAAACACCTTATAAAGATTTATATATCATATTTTATAATTAAAAATAATTATAATGTTTTATACATAATCAATAAAATATGAGTTTTTTATTGAAAGTATCTATGCAAGTATGTGCAAAAGTTTTCCCAAAGAGCAGTGAACTGGACATGTGTGTGCTTAATAAACTGGCAAATTACAGCAGGATATTCCTATCCTTGGTCAGAAGGCACAGGTGACTTATATGATGAAAGAGAGGGTCCACAGCAATGATAATTTGGGTTCCTTTAATCCAAAACATCTTCAGAAGTGAATTTGTGTGAGTATATGTATGTGTGGTTCTGTAAAATAACGGAAATTACAATTAGCAAACAATTAAAGTCAACCAAACTGGTCTAAATAATACAGAAAGGGTTGAACAGAAAAATCTAATTCAGAAATGACTAAACACCACCCCCTGGTGGACACAAATGGGCTGCTGCACAGGGATGGACTCCATCTTTACTTTGAGCAGCTCAGCCACAAGGGTGGCGCCATTTTGGTCAAATCAACATGAGTAACCACAGTGTCTCGTGGCGACACAAACCACTGGCAAACTCTATATAAGTATCACACGGCATACATGGGCGAGTATAGGATGAGTTACAGCCATAGAACAAATACAAGGCACTTACTTATCATTCACGCACACGCACGACACATGTTCAGTACAACTAACCAGCTCCACCAGCGCTATAACGGTCAACCAGCGCAAAAACAAACCCAGGATGGGAGCAATGTACCATCTTAGCCGCCATTTTTACTTCGATAAACAGAGCACGTTGTGTGTGACGTCTTCTTTTGCACATGACGTCTTGGGGTTTCTTTTGTTGTTTTGTAGAAAAGATGTAAATCAATTAGAACGATGCTGTATTAGTTCCAGACAACTTTATTAAATCATGGGGTGTACTTAGTTTGTCAAAGGACTTACATACAAGTTATGAATGTGTATATATACACATATATACATTTTAAAAGCATTTTACATGAGCTGACTTTTGTTGCATTATAGGTAGTCTAAGCATCGTTTCTGTAAACTTTTTATAGCAGTTTTAGGAATCCTGTGATTATATGACCCTGATTTGCTTTTCTTTCAGAATGACTTAACAAATTTATGTTAGTGTGATTTTAGTGTATAATTATCCTCAACCAAATAGTAACATTTAATCTTAATTAATTTTCTTAATTTCTTATATTCCACTTACCTGATGACTGTCAGTGGTTCTTTAAATCTTTTGTGATGCATCTTTAACCAAATACATTTCAATTTCTCCAAAACTGCTTTGCACACTGTACAAGTAAATGCACCTTCAGATCTACCGAAGGTGCATAGATAAAATATATCAGATGTAGTGGACAATATCAGACACTTGTTTAACTCTGTGTATAATTCTTTTAAATATAAATTAGTAAAGGCAAAATCTATATCTTTATTTCAAATTGTCAATAGGTGTATTTTAAAAAAGCTGTCCTTTTGTGTTTCTTGTTTCCAGACTAATTCATCTTAATACACAAAATCATGAATATGAAGAAGACATTTTGTGAAAACAAAATCTTTTTTATGAATTCAATAAATAAATAATATCAAAGATCATAAGATTAACTATGAAATAAATCAATGTAAACTATTTTGAATCCTCTCTGTGCATCTAGTTTTAAAAGCCCACTACTGCTACCTATTATAATGTTGTAAACTGGGAAGCATCTTGTGGGAACAGGAAGAGCCAAATGACAACAGAGAGATTTAACACCCAGCACTGGCTAATTTGCAAAGTGGGCCCAACGTGTCAAAGAAACTGAATAAGAATAATTAAGCTTTGTTTTCTGATGCAAGCAAAAAGTACACTGCAATATTCAAGAATCAATAAATGAATCAATTGCCATTTGTATATATTTTTTGACTGATAAAAGTATCCTTTCAAAATATGATCTTGAGAAACAACCTGGGAAACAAACAAATAGACATGAGTAGACAACAGAATAATAGGACAATAAGGATAATACCAAAGTTTTTAAAGCCTTAACACCATAACTATAGAAATAGATAAATATAATCTCTGCTTCTATCATTTCTATGGAAATGTTAAAGTTTTCAATTTAATTGGTGTCATTAATATTGGGATGAAAGTTTACAGATTTTGCTTTTAAAATAATTTAGCCAGCTTCTACTGCTTCTGTAACGTTATAGTACAACATACTATGATCACAACATTCAATGGATGACTGCTTGTTATTATTCTGCATGTTTTGGCTGCAGGAATTTTTGTAATGCTTTTCATGACTACCAGCAGGATGGCACTGGTTTCGACAGGGTCCAGTAAAACAGGTAAATAAGCACACTGGTCAGTATGCATACACACACACAGTTTGCCAGTTATGATCGTGGCAAACATTTACTCAATAATTATTGTCATCTCTTAAAGCTGCATTGGCACACCATTGTCTCTCTAAAATCTTTAAACAACATTGGAACAAACTGAGAATTATTTCTTGGCGTCTGTGTGTAAGACTGGATAATCTTGTGTTTTAGTGCAGTACCACTTCATCAATGAAACCCTGACTTGGTATGAGGCTCAGAGGTTTTGCAAAATAAAATACACTGACCTGGCAACCATAAACAACATGGATGAAGAAAATCAGCTGGTCAGTACACTGGACAGTCAAGCGACCGCCACATGGATCGGACTTTACAACGGAAAGAACAACAGGTGGCTGTGGTCTGATGGGAGCGGCATGGCGAGCTTCACCAAATGGAGCTCTGGTCAGCCAGACAACTATGGTGGCATAGAGTCGTGTGCAGAGATGTATGACAACAGCTTCTGGAATGATGATTCATGTGACGTAACCAAAGCTTATGTGTGTTATGAAAGTGAGTAAATTGCAATCACACTTTTGAGAGTGATTAAAATTAACTTTCTGGACTTAAGAGTGCATGCTACTTTTGCTACTTTTGATCTGTCTAATAATTTTAATATGAAATATTTATTGATGATGATAAATTTAATCTATATTAGTTTTATTAGTAATTATTATTATTAGTTCTATCTAAAAACAAAAACAAACAGTAATCAGGTGAGTAGCACACACAATGATCATTTAAAGTCATTTTAGTGCTGAGATTATGAGAACTCAATATTTTGGCTTGAATAAACATTTGTACAACAACTATGTTTCCAAAAGGATGTAATATATGCCACCAACTTTGGTTATTCTCTGGGTAGGTTTGTATTTTCTCCTCAAGCTCATCACAGCTCCTTTGACTGAACTTTAGGATGAATTCCAGTCGAAAAAATAAAAATAAATAAAATGTTGGTTATTTAAAAATGTTGATATTTCTAAAGATCCAGTTATTAGCTCCCTGACCACATTTCTGGTATTTTTAATGATACAATGAGGTTGAGAACTTTTTTTAAAGTACCAAAGATAAAGCATTGTTGTATGATGTTGGTCATTACAGTAATGACCAACACGATCCAACGATGGCTGAGCAAATAATGGATCTTAAACAGACTAAATGAAGGAGCAAGTGATTTAGTGACCAAGATAACACAGTTCAAGCTGACGTCGTACTGCAGTTACATTCAGTTTTGTTTATATAGTGACATATCATAAAAACAGTTGGCTGTTTAAAGCCGCTTTAAATTTTAAGGTAAAATGTTTACCTTAAAATTGTGTAAGTGTTTATGACCAGAAACATCATGGCTCTGCTGTTAGTAATTTGGCTCTAAATCTCCTACCTGACTATTTTTCTTGGCTGAAGATACAAGTCTAACTCTCTTTTATTCATTTCTCTATGTGTGTCTCTAGTTCAGCAGGATGGCAGCAAGAAGTATGTGGTTTACACACAGGTACAAACCTGGCAGAGCAGTCAAGATCTGTGCAGGCAGAAGCACACTGATCTGGCATGTGTGCTTACAGACAAGGAAAATGCAGCGATTGCTGCAGTTACCAACAGAGTGTGGTTGGGTCTGTTTAAAGACTCCTGGGCTTGGTCAGATGGAACAAAGACCTCCTTCAGGTACTGGAAAAGAGGCGGAAGTTATAGTGGAAACTGTGCTTCTGTGGAAGGATCACAGACGGGACGCTGGATACCAGCTGACTGTAACCAGAAAGCAACATTTATCTGTCAAGGAGGTAAGTTCCTGAAATACACAAGTAATAAATCAGTTCCTAGAAAAATGTGATACAACTGTTGTGTTCATTCAAGCTTCAGAACATGGGTTAAAAAAATAATAAAAATCACAATAATAACTGATGTAGTTCTGTATTTGTCTTCTACAGATGCCAAAGTAAAAAAGATGGTCATAAGGATGAAGGTGAAGTCTGATGTGGATCTCATGGACTCCACTGCCTCCAGTCAACTCCTAATGAAGGTACAAACGTAGATTCAAGGTTCCTGGTCTCTTTACTAAGAATTAGGTACAAAAAAAATTATAAAAGTAAGCAAAAGTTCTTTATTTTGTTCTAAAACAAAAAGAAATTTCACATTTAACATGATTTAAAAACATTTAGTCGTGATTATTACCTGTTTGTTACACAAACAGCTATTTTCTTCTATAATGTCTTTTATTTTTAAGTTGGAGACCATCCTGAGAGATCAAGGGGTGGCTGATTTCAAACTCAGCTGGCAAAGTGATAAAAATGGCAGTGTCTTTCAGCGTTAGCTACAAACCACGGAGAAGACGGGGATGAGATGTTCACTGCAGACTGTATATATCATGCATCAATTCAACTAGTTTTCATTTGAAACATACAGGTCATTTTGTGGAAAGAAATATAGTTTAAAAGCAAAAACAAGTTAAATATGTTTTTCTCTTTCCAGGATGCTGACTGCAGACGTGCCCATGTTGTTTTACTGTAGCGTCGATGGATGGATTGTTTAACCTTCTATGTGGACGTCACATTTTGGGTTCTTTAAACCAAAATACTCAATTTTGCTCTACAAGGGCCTGATATCCACTTACGAGGACATTATACTGGTACTGTTCTATCAAAATTTTAAACGAATATCCTCATATGTGGCTCTCATTTTTCTTAGAAACAAAAATTGGGTAAAAAAAACAAAGAAAATCTGGTGATTATTTGTTTTTACATTCATTGGGTCCCAATCAGCCCAAATATCAAAGAGAAATTAAAAATGCATGCAGTGGAAGAGTTCAGGTCTTAGTAGGTTAAAGATCATGTCTCACCTCATTGAATCTAGGTGGGAACTATAGGTGGGAATAGTACTTATACAACATAATATTGAATAAGGATGAGCTTTAAAAATGCAGGAAAATTAGCTTTCTCTCTCCATTCCTATCACTGGAGAGAAACAAAAACATGTGGCCTCTATAATGCTACAGGCAGCCACTTGTATGTCCACAATAAAGTATTTTTTCTGAATTTTCAACTTGTGATTCACATTTGTTTTGATTTGGTATTTATTTTTGATTCTGATCCCCCATCCGATCCCCTACACTCGCTATTGTCTTCTAAAAAGAAATAGCACTATTTAAATTTTTTTTTTTTTTTTATCTCAGAAGTGTTTCTTAGACTTCCCTGATGATGGTGATACTTCCACATGCCAAACATAAGGCACTTGAAATAACTTGCTTAATATTAAAAAATCTTTACACATAATTGAAATGTTATCGTCTTTTTTTGTTTTTAATTCAATAAAACATACTTAATTTTATAATTATGGTGCAACACATTGCTCAGTGTTTATATAGAGAAGCTGATGCTATTTACCCACTCTTTCTTTGGCGGTTGCATTCATGGATTATAAAACTGTAAACCTTTTGCTTTATTTTCAACCACTTTTAAAATTGGTCTGTGAAGGTTCTCAGTCATCCAGGTCATCGTAGTCAAAGGAGCTTGCAAAGAAAAGCGTCTGGACTTCTTTAAGTTGCTTGAAGAAGTTTCACCTCTCATCCGAGAAGCTTCTTCAGTTCTAAGGTCAAATGGTGGAGAGTCCCAGATATATCCCAGATATATATATATATATCTGGGACTCTCCACCATTTGACCTTAGATCTTTCAATATTTTGACGAGTCTTATAAGTGCATTTTAAAACACATGATGATTGGTTTTCAGAGGTAATCCACACATGGGCCAGCACAGGACCACCAGTGTGTTTGTAACTGGTCTTGTGCTTGTGCACCTCTGGCAAACAAGAGGTCATTCTTTGCGGTATGTGGGCCATGTGTAAGCACATCGTGTGGGCCAAATCTGGACGATATGAATTTTGCTATGTGGGTAATAGCTGAGAGAAATTAACGACTGACTTCTGGATGTGGTATGAGGACATTGGAGGAATTGCCATTTACAGCTGCAGTAACAACCAAGGGGTCAGCGACTGTGTGGATGGAATAAGAAGGGTTTGAGAATTGGTACTCTGACATTTGTAGCAGCTTGAGGCTTTTACATGCTTAAAATGTGACTCGCAAAATCTAAAAAAATGTTCTTCCAATGAACAACTATGGGAGAAAACACTAAACCCTGTATGCTAGCCCTACGCTACATCATGGTGAAATAATTCTTAGAGCCACTGCAGGCAATATCACACAGACTTTGTCAGTGTTAAAACTATCGAGGAGAATAAAGAGGTTATAAAGAATGCAACAGCCACAATGTATCGATCAAGCTGTTCAAGACACCTGGAAGTGGTCTGACAGGATCTTTTGGAAACCAGAAAAAACTGATGCTAAAATATACTTCTCCACCCATCCTCTTACACTTATCCTCATCTGGGTTGCAGGAGGACAGATAATCGTTCATACTCTTGTATGTAAAACACAAAAACAAACTAATTAACATATAAAAAAATAAACATGGGCTATATAGGAAAGTTTGTGTCAAATGTTATCCTAAGCAAAGCCAACAAACTATTAGTTGAACCCCCCAAGTTTCGATGTAAATCTTTTAATCTCTTTGCTTTTTTAATTAAATTAAATTGAACTGAGCTGAACATATTAAAAAAATATGACTCCCACTGCTGTTGCACAAAATCAGTTGGTAACTCAATCCTGCAGAAGTATGCTGTACACACATGAACTGAAAGTGAGATTAACTTTTATACTCTAATTTTTATATCACAGTTATATTCACATCTACAAGAGCAGGGTGTGTCAAATTTCACAATGAGTTGGTGAGCCAAGAAACATAAATGAATCAATCTTCTATCACTTACAAGATAGAAAGATTATGATCCATTAGGTTACTGTTGCCATAAACCACGCCAACCTGCTACTCATGAAAATGAAAATGAAATATTCACACAGTTTCATTTTTAATACAGCTTGTTGAATCAGTTAGTAAATTTGCAGCCCCACATACTATATGCACATGATCACTGTATTTTTCATGATCAGCTGCTTCTCCACTGTCTTTGGTAAATTATTCCATCATTTAATTCCCTTTGCTTAAAGCACAGTTTATCCAGATAATGCATCTGTCAGGTTTATATTGTTGATTGTCATTTATGCTTAGAAATATTTAACCATATATGCTTAGAGGTGTATAATCGATTGTGTAGTGATAGGATGTGTGATCCTTAGGAGTCTGCAAAGACTTCGTGTGCATTCCAGAGTGTTCTGGCATGCACACTCACACACACATCTATATCTGTTTTACTCCTAGTGCCTTTTGTTTAGATGAACTGCTGGACTTCCAGACCAGGTCACAGGTCACACACACACACACACACACACACACACACACACACACACACACACACACACACACACACACACACAACGCACAGGCAAGGTACTCTTTGTGTGTATGTA
>NW_005187631.1:533271-543627 GCF_000239375.1 Pundamilia nyererei | reverse complement strand
GTTTTGTAAACGGACTCAGGCGCAGACCAGGAGACCTTTGCAGAAACTGATTTATTTCGTTTATTTACAGTGGTGTCACCGGGTGATTATATATATACAAGGTGCTCGGGGAAGGGGTCCGGGGCTCCAGGGGGGAAGGGTCCAAAGTAGTGTAGGTCTGCCATCTTAAAAAGCCCTTCTGATTGTAGTAACCAGCTCCAGGTGTGATGATGAGCACAGGTGTGTGGGCCAGGGGCGGAGCCCACAGTGAGCACCGCTGTGGCCGGGGAAAGGGGGAGAGAGAGAGAGAGCACAAGAACAAAACACATGTTGCCTAACACGGAATCAACCAGTGAGGCACGGGGACCGTGACAAGAAGAGATGAAATCACTCTCAGCACAATGAAAGATATACGTAACACCAAAGAGACGGGAATGTGCAGTATGCAGCAGGCGTGGCTCGGGTTGTTTAAATTTCAATCTTGCGCACTCATCCACACACCTGCTGCAGCTCCAACAGGTCTCTTAACAGGTGAGTAGGCAGAAATATTAGTTTTTTGTTTGTAAAAGATTTCAGAGTACACAATACATGTTTTTTGCAGGGTTTATAACATGTGCTACTACTGTACACTTAACAGAAGTAACAAATGTCACATGTAATAATGTATGATATAAAACAAAAAAGATGTAATTTTGTTTATTATGGTTTATTGGCAAAGTACCTAAACAATAGTCGACTCTATTAGTGCACATTTTTCTTGACTTTGAGTTTAAAAAAAATTTTTTTTTACTACACACTGGGCTTTGGTACAGTCTCACTGTTCATTCATTGTCAGAAAAGAAACTTTCTTCTAATTTCCTAAACAGTATATTGTATTGTTTGTATTTTATTACTATGTACAAGAAGTCAACCAACAAATTGTCATTGCTATCCATACAGCCAAATTAGCAGGCAGACTTCAAAGTTATTATGAAAAGTTTATAACTCTACTTCACCACTCTGATAAATGTAAGATTGAATATCACACTGATTTTTTGTTTTTCCAAATTCTAATGAAAACAATATTTTCATTGTTTTCTTATATGTTGAAAAAGTTTTTGGTTGTTCAGAGCAAAACTTATTGCAATTGTATGTTAAACAGAAAGTGATTATCACATGACAGCTGAGAGATTTATGAAGCGCCTTGAGGCGACTTTTGTTGTGATTTGGCGCTATATAAATAAAATTGAATTGAATTGAATTTATGAAATGTGGAAACTTTAGAGCTCCCATTTTTCAAGCAATAATTATATGAAATTATATTGTGTATAAACTTAAATGTTGGAAGTAACAGAAGTTGTATACATCTGTCTGTGTGGTTGTTAAAATCTTTTTTGTCAATGAATATATGTTTAAATTATGTACAATATCTATTCGGTATATTTTAAAATTAATAGATCATTTACATCCATCTCATCCTCATTTCTCTAGGTGTCTGATTTCAGCACCAGAAGGAATAAAGAAAAAAATCTACATTTCATCTCTTGAAGTTTGAACTCATTGCAATGAACCTAAATTCAGCAGAAACTGAGATGGCTGACATCAGCGATGACGTGGAAGCAGAGATTTTATGTAATAACTACTGGAAACTGTGCGTTTCAGACTATGTGAAACAAAATCCAGAGTCCCAAAACACACAGCTGTTCTCACTGTTGGTGTTGTTGAACTCATATCTTCCTAATTCTTACCTCCGTATGGATGAGTGTCAACAGATCCTTGGACCACCTGATCTAATCCATGGAGGTCCTCCCTTTAACGAACAAATGGAGCCTTTCACCTTTTTGATCAGTCCGGTTCCTGAACATGTGACAATAAATCACCCAGTGATTTCACAAAGATCCATGGAGCTGCTGCATGATCTGAAGATTAACAGAAGTACTACAGTGAAAAAATTAATGCACTTACTATGTGGATCTGAGAGTGAACCACGTATTGTCCAATACGTCAAAGATTTGCTAACAAAGAGAGAAATGAGTGAGGATGGTCAAGAGAAATTCTCAAAGTTGATCAGGGATATTTTGAGACGAGAGTGGTTTTACCATGCTGTCTCTGCACTGAAATGTGCATCAGAAAAATTTGAAACAAATCCTATTTTTCCTCAAACTATTTCTCGTCTGTATCAAAAGAAGGATACGACTAAAGCTGAAGAATGGGCGAGAAAGGCGATTGAAAGAGCTCCAAACAACTCTTACATGGCTGACACTCTGGCACAAGTTTATAAGAAACGCTTGATTAATCCCGTTGAGGATATATTTAAAAAGGCCTTCCAAGCATTTAAAGATGTGGAGAAGAAAGCTGAGAATGAAGCGCTCTCAGAGACAATGGAGGCGGCTGAGGGTGAAAGCAGGTCTGATACCTTCAACAACAGAGGCCGCTTTGGTTTCATTCAAGTGGCAAAGTTAGCTTTTGGTAAACTCAATGACTGCTCTGCAGATATTTATCCAGATATAAAAACAAAAGTTGAAGAGGAGTTCAACTTTTTTGAATGGTATCTAACCTACTCCAAACCTGGCATTAGTATCTTGGAGCCATATTACTTCTGGAAGGATGTTGCACTCTGTTATGAGCACTACACAAACAGAAGAGCAGCAGACTCCACCAGCTTTCCAGGCCTCCTTGATTTGCTGAACCACGGTCTTTTCATGTCAAAGGGAAGACGTGCTAGATTTAAGGAACCTGAAATAACTCTTTCTGATTTAGAATCAATTCAAGAATGTCTGAAGGCTGCATACGAGGAAAATGTTGAAGATATCAAACTAGCAGAGAGCTACATCCTCTCCAACATCCTCTTAAGCAACAAGAAGCCAGATTCTCCAAACCTCAGCCCAGTGAATGAACTCAAAAACATCATTCACACATTCTTGGAAGGAGAAGAAGGAAATAGAAGACCTGAGTTTTATCTTTTGGTGCTGATGTTGTTTTGGCCTGAAAATCAGCTTCAGGTGCCACAAAACAAGAACGATGAAGAAGTCGCACAAAAGGCCACAGAGGACAGTAAGTCAGCAGACTCAGCCTGGGAGGACAAGGACACTGATGAGGAACGAGACAAAGAACCTGGGGAACCTGCACAGCTTCCTGTTGACCTCATGTTTGACATCAACCTGCAACAGTATGTCACATTCATGGAGAAAGCATTTAAGAAAGCCGACTATGCCAAGTACCTGCGAGGACGTTACTTGTTGCCATTGTTTTTTCTGGGAAAAGGCTCTGGACTGAGCAAATGGATCCACAGATCCATGCTGGATGCAATAGTGGAGGAGAAGGTAGATGCTGAGTTAAAGTATAAACAAAATAAAAAGGAGAAGATGAGGCGGATCAATCATCTGTGGCTCAGAGGGAAAGTGTGGCACATTACAGATATCAGAGATATCCTACTTCCGGTTCAGATCGAGCCACATTCTTCTGCAGAGTCACAGGAGCTTGAAGAACAGGAAGTGTGTGTTTGTGTAGGAGACCAGAAAATAAAGGCAAGAACAGAAGCTCAACCACCTGAAGCAACGCTGCCAACAAGGCTGTTCTACTTGGGCTTCACCATTCAGGGTCCTGTTGTCTTTGAAGTTGGAGTCCTTAACTCTGAGAGTGACCGTCAGTGAACTCTATTATGGACAATTACTTTACTGAGTTTACTGTGAAAAACAGTAAAAGTAAAGCATGAGTCATACCTCAAAAATCTCAGATGATTGCATGTGTAGATAAAAAAGAAATATTAATATTAAAATAACAGTAATTTTTAAAAATGTATTTCTCAGTTAGCTGAAAAGCGTTTTGATACCTAATTTAAGTTTTTGTTTCGCCAGTTATAATGTTGTTTGAATCTGTATTTTCCTACATTTGATGAATTTCAGGTTTCATTAATGCAACATATTTGTGACTGTAATCACTGCATTAAAAATGTTTTTGTAAATGTAATAAAAATATGTACACTTGAACATGAACAGGGATTATCTCCATGTCGTTTTTCAGATTTCAGCTACAGATGTGCACGAAGTGATTTTAACCAAGTTCACCATCATAATAAATGAATAAAAAATTTTTTTATTGTCATAGGTCGTTGACCCAGCATTTTGTGTTTCCTTTTGGTTTCATCTCGTGTTTTGTGTTAATTCTTATTTTGTATTAGTTCTTAGGGTTTGGTTCTTGTGTTTATTGCTTCAGTGTTTTATCAGCCCTACCTGTGTCTGTCCTCTGTGCTCTGTTTGTGCTCCCGAATTTGTGTTGTAAAACAGTGTGTGTTTCCTATTTTACTTTGTAGGTCTGTGTCTCTTCTTGTGAATTAGGTTGAGTTGTTCTCCCCTCCTGTGTGTCATTCCCTCATTACCTTGTGTGTATTTATAGTGTGTGTCTGCCTGTGCTCCTGGTCGCGTCGTCTGTCAGTGTCAATCGGTGTTTCTCTTCAGCTGTCATCTCTGTGTAACTCCTGCTGTCCTTATGTTTTCAGGTCTGTTTGTTAGTTTTCCCTTTTTAGGTTTATGTTCAGTTCTGCCCTCACCTTGGTTATGGTTCACTGTAAATAAAACTCACTTGCACCTCCGCCGCTTTCTGCTATTTGGAACCTCCTTCTCACCTCCACACGACTGCTGCCCCAGCCGTGACATTTATATGCTGTTATATTTTATTTATATGTCAGAAGTTTCAAGTCATTGGCAGCTGGTAAAAAGAGTCTAAGTCTAATCTGAATGTCATCCATGACTGCAGTTTAGTCACCACACCAACAACTTTAAAATGAAACATTTAAAATCTTGCAGTCAAATTAGGTGGAGAGGGGCACATTCTCAAATGCTTCTTTATTCTCAGGCCACAAAAGGAGTCCACAAAATTCCATCATTAAATGGTTTACTGTTTTTTGGGATTTTGTGGGAAATCACAAACGTCACTGTTCCTTTCCCCGGATGTGTGAAGCATTGTAGTCCGTCAAGTTCTCATGTTTCGCTGCGTTTTTACTCTTGTACATGTGATTCAAACTGCAATCCTTAAACACAGCAATCTGCTCTCTATAAAATAAACACATGGCTATGTCAGTTAAATTTGTAAAAAAAAAAATGCTGTCAAGATAGCGCCTATTTGCAAAAGTGCTTCATTGTTTCTGGAAATGCCACTGCCAGCTCACCTTGCAAGTTGGAATGGAATGCACAGCTCTCAGTATAAACCCAGCTGGCTGTCGCCTCTCTGAGGCTGAACGCCAGACTTAATATACTTTCATATCAGGTCTTTGTTTCCTTTATAAAGGCAGTTGAATATGCTGCTGGCTATCGGCCCTATCCAGGGTATGTTACTGGTATCTGGGCTCACCCACCCTAACACCAATGTAGCTTGCTATCGCCAGTGTGTGAATGTGTGTGTGAATGGGTGGATGACTGAATGTAGTGTAAAGCGCTTTGGGGTCCTATGGACTAGAAAAGCGCTATACAAATGCAGGCCATTTACCATTTACCATTTACCAGGACCTTGATAAATGCTTGCACAAAGTGGGTTTTCAACTCAAGTAAACCCAGGGTTTCCCAGCGAATTCACACGAAAAGGGTGTTGACAGCATCAAACTAATCTACGAATCTAATCCATGGGTCATATGCCAGATGAGAGTACAATAATAGATTCTCTGAATCTATTATTGTACGATCTACTGTATAATATAAATCGCCTTGAGGTGACTGTTGTTGTGATTTGGCTCTATGTAAATAAAATTGAATTTAATTGAAGCAGAACAGCATTTATACACAAAAATCAACAAATGAATACACACACATTCCTGTACCAATGATACCAATTATTAGTTATTAATTAACATTAACAGTAATTCAGTGGCCAACTTACCAACACTCAGGTCAGTGGCTCAGAGTTTAGTGACCCATATACATTGTTATTGGCTCGTGAAAAAGCTTTAATATTTTATATTTTTAAATATTCATGCAATTTAATCAGTGTTGGGACTAACGCAGGCAGCACGGTGGAACGGTGGTTAGCACTGTTGCCGTACAGCAAGAAGGTCCTGAGTTCAATTCCAACATCAGGCCGGGGTCTTTCTGTGTGGAGTTTGCATGTTCTCCCCGTGTTCTCTCCGGGTACTCCGGCTTCCTCCCACCGTCCAAAGACATGTAGCTTGTGGGGATAGGTTAATTGGATAATCCAAATTGTCACTAGGTATGAATGTGAGTGCGAATGGTTGTTTGTCCCTGTGTGTTGGCCCTGCGACAGACTGGCGACCTGTCCAGGGTGTACCCTGCCTCTCGCCCTATGACAGCTGGGATAGGCTTCAGCGCCCCCCGCGACCCTGAAAAGGATAAGCGGAAGCGAATGGATGGATGGATTGGGACTAACGCGTTATTAAGTAACGCGTTACAGTAACTACGTTATTATTGTTGTAACGAGCACGGTAACTAGTTATTATGCCAAAATCAGGAACGCGTTAGTCGTTACTGGGATTTAGATAGGGTCGTTATTCGTTACTTCGTGTGGTGGCTATCGCATATATTCAGTAACATTAGCAAGTGGTGGAAGCCAGCAGGTGGATGAAGGAAAAGGGAGGCAAGAGGAGAGACCCAAGGCGGCCGCCGGTCCGAGTGTGAACTGCACTTCAGGTAAGAAGTTATGACCTGCAGTCTCTCTGGGTCAGATATAAACCAAGTTTAGGTGGAGTTTATTTTCGTTATTCTGACTTTTTCCGTACTGCCTGCTAGCTAGCATGACAGAGTTTCTATACAGCTGGGTGGGTGCTATGAAGTTAATGATGTTGAACTTTATTTTGTTCATAAGTTATTAGAGTTGCCAACCGTCCCGTCTGGTATTCAGAGAAAATATTATGCGTTTCTTATTGAGGTGAAAAGGAACAGTTTGTCCTGTAATTCAGCTACAATGAAAAAGGCACAAAGCTGGAGTTATTCTGTGTTTACGCTGCACAGCTGCCTCTTCTTCTCTCATTCTCCCCTCCCCTCTCCCGTTTCTACTTCAATCATGAAAACTGATCAGTGATCAGCTGATCGGCTCTCTTGTTTGTTTATTTTGTTTATTGCTCACTTTGTGCCAGAAAGAGGAAACCAGCGGATGTCGCTCTAAACAACAGCAGCACGTTTAAGCTTGATCAGCTGTTGTTAGAATTTATTTAATATTAATTTCTAGTATCAGCTGATGTTTGCTGGAGCCACAGCTGCAAAAAAGCTGCTGGTCATGATGTCGGTTTGGTTATCTGGTGAGAGGGAAACATGAAGATGAAACCAGGAGATGTCCTTACTGAACCATCAGAGCTGAACAGGTGATGGAGAAACAGGTTTACCTTTTAGCTGACATGAATGATTGAAGAGAAGTTATGAACTGTTTCTGAGAGACAATTAACTCCAGGATCCTTTTCTAAGTAGCTGACAGCTGCTAACTGTGCAGGTGCGGATCTAGCATGTGTTGCCAGGGGGCCAGGTAGGGCATTAACAGGGAAATACTTTTCTTTCTTATTCTCATTTAAAATGTCTCGCTTTTAAAAAATAATTATCTGAATCTTACGACAAACGATTGATAGATTGATGCATATATACCATCAAAACAGTGAACATCACTGTCACAACAGTGTTTATTTTCATTCAAAGGCTTTATGATTTTTCCTATAATGGGCCGATTTTTTGTCCCAGTCCAGCCCTGTATGCAGCTCATCTGCAGTCTGGTGTTACCTACATCTTCCTATTCAGAAGGCAGAATTTCCGAGTTCTGAGTACAATCGAAAGCACCACGACTGCAGTTTTTGTGTTGGATGTAAAAGGCGCACATGACACTGTGACGTAGGCTAGAATCATGGTAGAATCGTGCACATTATCTTTTCCTTTCTATTGGTAGGTGGCACAGTGCACTTGTGGCAAGTAAGCAAGCTAGAAGACTGGCAATCTGGCTGGGTATCCAGTTATGGAAGCAACACATTAACAAGAGAATTATGAGTAAAACCAAAGTTACTTTCCCTATTAACTAGTTACTTTGAAAGTAACGAGTAACTTGAAGTAACTGAGTTACTTTTGAGAGAAGTAACTAGTAATGTAACTAAGTTACTATTTTAAAGTAACTTACCCAACACTGAATTTAATTGATACAACTTTTAATATTTTTTCACTTTCAATCTTAAAAATGTGAAGAAAGTCTTGAAATTAATGTGGTGTGGTACAAACCATCCGCTCCTTTAGACCGCTGTTTGCTGCAGGTATCGATTTCTGAATCGATAGTGCTTTGGGGTCCCTAGGAGGGACTAGTAAAAGCGCTATACAAATACAGGCCATTTATTTTGTGATCTAGAAAGAGTAATATTTCAAACGTCGCCACTCTGCGTTCTTCTTCAACTTCCTCGTTTGAGTTTTGGACGAAATGCATTCTGGGTTTGGGTACAGTAGCTAGCGAGCTGATTGGAGACCAAAACAGCCAATCAGAATTTTTTGCATCCAAGTCTGTGGTTTTGTGGCACAAATATAACAGTGTACAGAAAGATTTGAACATAGGGGCAGAAATGTTGAGAGCGCAAGCAACACATTGCGAGTGAAAATGTGGAAAATATGGATAATAGCAAACACTGAAATAAATTTTTTGAACGCATCAATGAATTTTGTTGCCTCAAATTTAGCTTTTCTTCTCTCAAGATAAATTTCTTCTCAAAATGCAACACGTGTACCTGTAAATTCTTTTTAAATGCGCTCAGAATACTGGCACAAAAATAATGCTATAATTTTCCATTTCCTTTATTCAGAATCATGTATAATGAAAGGCTTTATTATATTTCCCATTCCTGTAGCCACACAGAGACACTAATCTGCCAGTGTCAAAGCTAAGGAGTTTTCTGGAACTCCAAGTGATTACCTGATGACATCCTCACTTACCGACAACACCATCTCCACACTGCATGCAGATCCACCATGGTAAGATGGATTTGCATGCAGTGTGAATATTTTAAAACTTAGCACACCTAAAACAACCACAGAAGTTACAGGGAAGCCACAGAGTACACAATGCATCATATCAGGTAATTGTTCATTATAAATAATTATTTGAACATAAAAAAAATAATAATCTATTTCCATTAGTTCCTTTACTGGTAGCTACCAGTAAAGGAACTAATGGAAATAGATTATTATTTTTTAATTGCAATCGTTATGTTTAGTTTTTTAATCAAACTGTGCTTGTGTTAATGTAAAGTTCAATTTGTGTTACAGACATAATTTGAATCTGCTAACTTGAACTTTCTCCTCTATTTTACAATCATGAACCATAAACCCATCTGTGGAGGTAAATCAACATTTTCTGCTTTAATTTTTGGCCACCTCAAATTTTTCATAAGAATTTAAAACTCTTATGATAGCGTATCTATGTATTCACAGTCTTTTCAGAGCTAATGACTTTATGTGTGAGTGAAAAGAGCAGAGACGTTTTCTTTCCCTACACATCCTGATAATTGTATGAGTAATAACTATGACCTATATATTGATGTGTGCTTAAGTGCTTTCAAATGGTGGAAATTTGGTTTGCAGTGAGGTTTTGACATAAACAAACTACCTGGATATCAGATAAAGAGAAGCAGGAAAACCTCTGAAATGTTATAAAATGTGCACAATGTGACTAATTTCACACAAAAACCAAATTTAAAAGTAAATTTAGGTTTTCCATAAATATTATATTTCAAATAGTTTAGTAAATACTCTTAAAATAATAGCAGCACGCTAACGCATTTTGTCCACTCTGTGTGCTTGTGAGGGTCTGACCCTTTCACTCCTTTGATTTTTTCCTCGTATCTTTTCTTTGACTTTTCATCAAGTCTGTCTTTGTACGGACCGGCATTGTTCTCCTTCGTTTTGTACATACCTTTTTGGGGGGGCAAAGAAAAAGCAAGAAGGTATTGGAACCGGAGAATGAAAGTTTTGCGGTGATACAAATGCTTGCATTTGATGCGGTACTTGGATTCTTTTGCCACGAGTTCCTGGCATGCAATGCGCGAAAGCCACGTGGTCTGTCAATCTCTATAGGGAAAGGGTGTTTTTTCTTTTTCTTTTTTCACTCGCAAAGGAAGAGTGTTTGCTAGCGATGTCTGTAGAAAAAGCAGTTTTTACCGTTCTTCCCACTGTAAACACCACTGTTTTACTCAGAAAAAAAAATCACGTGTAGTTTTTATCATAACTCTGGTTTTACGTGGCCCATCGATACAATTCAAAAACTGGTATGTAGTTTGAAGTCCGCCCTTTCGACCCAAGTTGAAATGGAGACTCTGAATCGCTGCATCTTGTAGCTGTGTCGTCTTAAATTGGTCATGTGATTTTGACGTGCGCATCCGGCGACCACAGAGGGTTAACAGAAGGCTTTTCAGGGAGTTTTTAGGACTTCCTGATA
>NW_005187631.1:530316-531919 GCF_000239375.1 Pundamilia nyererei | reverse complement strand
CACCTGAACACACAGATATCCCCCTAAAATAGCTAAAACTAAAAACAAACTAAAAACTACTTCCAAAAACATTCAGCTTTGATATTAATGAGTTTTTTGGGTTCGTTGAGAACATGGTTGTTGTTCAATAATAAAATTATTCATCAAAAATACAACTTGCCTAATAATTCTGCACTCCCTGTAGAAGTAAAAATGCATGAACTGGTTTTTCATCATCACTCTGAGACAGGATATTTCTAATTTTAGAGATATTGTGCAAATGGAAAGAGAGCAGTCTTACATATTTGTTTAATATGTGCATTGAAGGACATGTCCTGGTCAAAAATGACTCCAAGGTTCCTCACAGTGTTACTGGAGGAGTAAGAATCTGGTTAGATACCATATATCTAGATTCTCAGGGCTGAGTACAAAAACCTCAGTTTTATCTGAATTTAGAAGCATAAAATTAGTGGCCATCCAGGTCTTTATATATTTCAGACATTCCTCAGTTTAACTAATTGGTGTGTGTTATCTGACTCATCTAGACATGTATACATTGGATAAGCATGTAACACCAATGTGCAGGCTTTAATGCTATAATGTCATGTTAACTGTTTCTGAATCACTTAATGATTTTGCACGAGTGTAGTGTTAATGTATAATTGCAGACAGCAAAATATTAAAATGTAATCTTACTTCATTTTCTTAATGTCAGATGCTCCGGTTAGACTAGCCTAATGATTGTCACTGGCTCTTTAAATCTCTTTTGGCACACCTATAACCAAATAAGTTTCTGTGTCTGCATAATTTCTTTGCATAGTGTGTAAATCAAAAGACCTTCAGATTCACAGGAGGTTTCAGAAGCAAATCAAGTCATTGAACCACATCAGGTACTTGTATATCTCTGAGTATAAATTATTTTCAGATCAACCGTTAACTTTCTTTGCTTGTTGGTACTTGTTGCTGTACTGGTTGCAAAATATTTAAATGGTGTATGTGGTGTTGTATGCTGTAGTTGAGAAAACTGAGTATTAAGTTGCTGTTTTGCTTTTTTTTCTAGACTACTTATTCTGAACCATGGGTCATAAAACTCTCATTTGTGCAGGTAAATCCAAACAGTAAAAACATTTTTTGTGAAGTAATGATGAAAATAAAAAAAGAGTTAACTATGAAATAAATCAAAGAAAACTTTTTAAAAATTTTGTTGCAAATTTAGTCTTATAAACTCATTAAAGAGGGAAAAAAACACAAGATTTCATAAATGAAATAAATTTTTTATTTATTTATTTTTTTAACTGAGAATAAAAAAACTGTTTCGTGGTAAAGAAGCTGAAAAACTGCATCGAATATCACTAGTGAAAATATTATGACTGAAAGCTTTTTGAAACTAACAATGATATGGGTCTATAAACATGTTGCAAAACCTAGAAACATCTTTTCAGGGTTGGAACAGTGGGTGACATCTGGTCACAGAGATTTTTATATTCAGTGACTCATTTGTATTGCTTTACATGCAAGTCCACAGTATCATAGAAACTCAATAACAATGGTAGAGTTTAGCTTGGTGATACAATACGCTACCAAACTTTTGAAACAAACAGTGAGCTTGGTCTATAAACACTGA
>NW_005187631.1:527976-529169 GCF_000239375.1 Pundamilia nyererei | reverse complement strand
GGGGCCGGGTTGTGGGGACAGCAGCCCAAGCAGAGAAGCCCAGATCTCCCTCTCCCCAACCACCTCCTCCAGCTTGTCCGGGGGAACACCAAGGCGTTCCCAAGCAAGCCGAGAGATATAATCTCTCCAGCGTGTCCTGGGTCTGCCCCGGGGCCTCGTCCCTGTGGGACATGCCCGGAACACCTCATCCAGGAGGCGCCTAGGAGGCATCCTTGTCAAGTGCCCGAACCACCTCAACTGGTTCCTTTCGATATGAAGGAGCGGCGGCTCTACTCTGGGCCCCTCCCGAAAGGTCGAACTTCTTACCCTATCTCTAAGGGAGATGCAAGCCACCCTTTGGAGGAAACCCATTTCCACTGCTTGCATCCGCGATCTTGTTCTTTTGGTCACTACTCACAGCTTGTGACCATAGGTGAGGGTAGGGACGTAGATCGACTGGTAAATTGAGAGTTTCATCTTTACACTCAGCCCTGTCTTCACCACAACAGACTGGTACAGTGTCCGCATCACGGCGGCCACAGCACCAATCCGTCTGTCGATCTCCCACCCCCTTCTCCCGTCACTTGTGAACAAGACCCAGAGGTACTTAAACTCCTCCACTTGGGACAGGAAGTGGTCCCTGACCCGGAGTGGGCACTGGCGGGGCACTGGCGGAGCACCCACCAGGAACGAGTCTGGCCTGTTCCACACTCGTGTGTGGGAGGAGTTTGGAGAAGCCATGGAAAAAGACTTTCGTACTGCCTCAAAGAGATTCTGGCAAATAGTCAGGCAACTCAGGAGGGGAAAGCGATGCTCTACCTGCACTGTGTATTTTGCAGGTGGAGTGCTGCTGACTTTGACTGAGAAAATTTTCGGGCGCTGGAAGGAATACTTCAAGGACCTCCTTAATCCCACTGACACATCTTCCGTGGAGGAAGCAGAGTCTGGGGATGATGGGGATGACCCACCAATCTTTGGGGGCGAGGTCACTGATGTAGTTAAGCAACTTCTTGGTTGCAGAGCCCCTGAGGTGGATGAGTTCCGCCCCAAGTTCCTTAATGCTCTGGATGTTGTAGGGCTGTCTTGGTTGACACTCCTCTACAGTGTTGCGTGGAAATCAGGGGCAGTACCCCTTGATTGGCAGACCGGGTTGGTGGTTCCCATCTTTAAAGGGAAGCCCAGCTATTAAGACATTCTTGCGCTAAAATATGTAC
>NW_005187631.1:503402-505000 GCF_000239375.1 Pundamilia nyererei | reverse complement strand
ATCTGATAAACACGTCAAGGTCTCAGGAATATTCAGTCAGAAACAGATCTGCAATAAATGCTGGCCAAGAATTCAGTTCAGATATGGCTCGAAACCCAACCGTGTCCTCTTGGCTTGAAAAACAAAAACAAAACAAAAAACTGGAAATTATTAGATTAAGCTGATCTTACTACTTTTGTCTACTTTTAGTTTTCCCTTTAAGTATGACAATGTATTAATGCACTGTCATTACAATCACCAAAAAATCTCCTCAATTTTAGTAAAATCCAGCTGGGTTTATCATTGCTCAAAAAAAAGTCTAAAAATGTATTTGAAAAAACTAACAGACGGACTCTCCTCTCCAGCACCCTGGCATAGACTTTCCCAGAGAAGCTGAGGAGTGTGATTCCCCTGTAGTTGGAACACACCCTCTGGTCCCCTTTCTTAAAGCAAACCACGGCTATTATGACAAGTTACTCTATATATGTTACAAATTATGTCCCCTACATAAAAACATACTTGAGAATAACCAAAAATTTTTTGTTATTCATTAAATGTTTGTTGTTTAAAACTATTTTGGAGCCATGGGAGAGGCCATGTTTTTTCGCACACAACGTATTCTGGGACGATGACGTGTATTGGTTGCCGGCTGTATAGGTACTCTCATTCAGCTAACCTGTTTTGTTTTTTATAGTGTAGCAACCGTATTAATTAACTTGCCTATTACGGTGTGTTCACACCGAACGCGATGGATAGAGCATCAGGTTTACATGTAAAGTCAATGGAAAGGCGCGATGACACGCGATTGCGGGTCCCGCGAAAATTCGGAAGCAGATTTGCGTCGCAAAAACGCGTGAAACGCGCGTCAGTGTAGCGCGTCTGTTTTTGTGTTGCATTTTGTGCATACGCGCGTTTCGCGTCTACCGCTCGAGTTGGAAAAATCTGAACTCCAGCGTCAAATCTCGCCGCGACAACCAATCAGGAGCCTGGTGACGTGGCTGTTACCTAGGTCAAAGGGGCAGGTCCAGCCAAAGCCTTTCATACTTCAATGGAGGGGAAGGCTAATCAATGCCGTAGCAAACAACTCGGAACTGTACAACACCAGCTGCTTTCTGTACCGAGACAGGAATAAAAAGGACCGAGCTTGGAGGAAGATATGTGAAGAGATCGGGCAACTTGGTAAGTTCATTCATTTCTCTTTTGAAAGTTTTTACTGACCCGGGGAAGCCGCACAAAAGCTAGCAAGCCACCACTATTTTCCCACTGACGTACAAATACTGTTCTGCTTTTATGCATGTTGTCATTTAGGAATATATTTTATTGTTTATTAATAAACAGTGTATAAAGTGCGTGACCAGGGGCTAGTTATTCTGAGAACCCCTGCTGCAATAAATGAGGGACCACTGTCTACTCTATGATTATTATATTCAACCTGTTAACATTTAATACTGTATTGATAGAGCCAACTGATTCTGCAGCAGAGCATTCCCAGTCCCTGAGCTCCTGCTGCTGCACCCACAGGTATGTACATCAAGCACTGATACCTTTTTACTCGGTGGGATTGCCTGTGATCACCTTTACTAAATATCTACAACCAATCTGATTATATCCTGTTTTTG
>NW_005187631.1:495894-502363 GCF_000239375.1 Pundamilia nyererei | reverse complement strand
AAGCTGTGACTGAGATTAAGAAGTCTTAAGAATAAGATTTAAGATTTGTATTACTATTGTTGTTGTTGGTGCTGTTGGTTATGGTAGTAGGTTTTGTTGTTATTATTCAGGTCTGCTTCTGTTTAATTGGGAACTTTAAAGTCAAAATCATCATATTTCCAGGACTTCCAGGGTTTTCCCCCTCATCAAAATTTTGCGTCTTGCTTCCTCTCTACCAGTGTAGTTGTGGGCTGACTGTTCTCGCTGCATGGACCCGCCTTGAGCTTCAGTTTTCTCCAGACTTCAGCTGTCACACCCGTCTCTTGAGCCACAAAAAACTTTCCTGTCCCAAGGTTGAAGCTTCAATCAGTTTTCCCCAGCACCACATCAAAGAAAGGTAAGCCAACACTTCTGTCTCCTATTCTATTGCTCTACATATTCGTGCCACCTCGTGTATTTAATGTTATTTTTGATTTGTGTGTGTGTGTGTGTGTGTGTGTGTGTGTGTGTGTGTGTGTGTGTGTGTGAAATTAAATCCAGGTTCTACTCCTTTTTAAAATTTTGTAAATGTGCCTCTTCATTAGGAACAATGTAAAGTGCTGTTCTACTTTACAGGAAGAATAAAGCGAAGATGTAAGAGGAAAAATTATTCAGTTATTACAAAAACGTTCAGTTTTCATCAGCACCCTTGCTTGTCTCACTATACAAATTATACTAATAATATCAGATGTCTATGGTAAAAGAATAACACAGACTGGTAGTGCTACTGTTCATCATCCCAGCTGCATTGATTTTAAACACATTACTCAGTCAATGTTGTTTTCTTTCTTTCACTGTAGACAAAATGAGTGTTGCTGTCTTGACTGCCATAATGGTCACTGTAGCCATGACTGCGAACTCTTTACCTTGTGAAGACACAAGCCCCCCAAGTCAATATAAAGAATTTATCAAAAGACACATCCTTCAAGATATATTTGACCGAAGTCTTCCAATTGAGTGGGAGAGGTGAGTTAAAAAATGAATAGTTCCCTCCTTGATATTATATGATTATGTGAATATAATATACAGACAACAACAAAATAATAATATTATTATCATTATTATTAGATTTTTGAAAAGGAAAGGCCTCTGGTGCAGAACTTCATTGCAGTCCTTCATTGAGAGCAGTGATCAGATGAATATCGAAGGGATTTGCAGCCAAAATGGTCGACGCCTAATCAATACACAAGATAACTTGTGTATCAGCAGTTCAGTCATACTGGTATATGACATCCAGTTTCTATATGGTTGTAATCTTAATGTGATACAAAAGCATAAGCCTGTGATTGTGGCATGTAATAATGTTAAAAATCGATGCCGTCCTGTGCATTTTGAGAAATACATAAAGCAAACACCAAGCACTACGCCCTGCAGTAACTAAATTTTTAAATAGTTAATGTGCTAATTAGTGACTCAGGCTTTCAAATAAAATGTCAAGCTCAAAAGTCAAATAAATAAGTGAATAAATCTATCCTACAGAGCTTGCTGAATGGTGCAACTCTGTCTTCCTGTTTATTAAAGTTAACAGGGAACCGTCTAGTTACTGTTCAGTTAATCAGAGTAAATGTTCAAAGTCATCCAATTTGCTTTCATTTTACAATGCTGGCTTTAGCAATTTGATTAAATATGTCAACACAATGAACATAAAGAGGTAATGGTATGCATGTTTTACTGTAACTGAGAAGTCTTCATTACTGTTCAGTTTTGTTCTCTGAGTGTTGTGCTAAAGCTAGTCTGGCCTTTATCTGAAATAATTCTTTTAAGCACATGTAAAACAATAATAAAACATTCGTCAGCTTCTCTGGCCTTTCAGCTTTTGATGCCATTAAATATAAAACTATCAGCTGACTGAAGGTGTAATGAACGTCCATACTTATCTGTAATTGCATTATTTGGTGGTTATGTCATTTTCTTGTTCTTCTGTTAGTATGTGATTGTACAGGGTGTTTACATATCCTGAAATAAATATGTGACAAAATTATATTTACATTTGTTCTAGTGCAATACTGTGTTAATGTCAGCTCTGTTTGTGCCATTACTACACTTATCTTCCAATGTAAGAAGAAAAATTTAAACAAAAATCTTATAGCATTTTCTGAATGAGGCATAAACTCAGCAAACAGTTGTGAGTATTTGAAGAAAATCAACAATATATTTATCATAGAGGTGATTAGTTGTGCAAATCAACATCAAAATACAACTATTTAATCTATCTATCTGTCTCTCTGAGTGAATGGCAGAGTGAATCAAGCTGCGGATGGGAGTGTCGGAGTGAGTGGTTTGCTTTGAGTGATTTTTCTCTCTTTGCTATCTAGCATAGTTTTTTTCAACAAACGAATATTGTTTTGTTTGTTTGCTACCGGCTTGATTTGGCACTATGCCCGCTGTTGATGGTGACGCAGAGTTTGAGAAGCTGACACGCCGTCATGCTGTCAAACTCACACCAACTGTGAACTGTTCAGTGGAGGAGGCTGGTAGGAGATGTGGTGGGTTATGACAGCATTAAAATCTGCATCCCATATGAATGGTGTGATCGTTATCTTTCTTGTTAACATATCCAAAGTTAATGACTTGGTGGAAAGAGTTGTCATTATTCATGACACTTTCACGCCTGTTCTCTCCTTGGTTAGCCCTGCTAAAAAGGCCATCTATAATCCAGTTTTGAGATCCCTTCCCAGACGCCTTAACGCCCACTCACATCCTGGGCCATCTGATCTCAGGAATTCGCATGATAAGGTGGGGCCAGGTTTCACAATGAACTCACCCAAAACTCTGGCTGATTGGGACCCACACCCAGTTTCACACCTTGGCTCAGGCGATTAGAGGATCATCAGGGGGTCCTTTTGTCCCTCTGTGGGGGGTTACTCCCACTAGGTTTATATCTGGGACTCTCCACCATTTGACCTTAGAACTGAAGAAGCTTCTGGGATGAGAGGTGAAACGTCTTCAAGCAACTTAAAGAAGTCCAGACGCTTTTCTTTGCAAGCTCCTTTGACTACGATGACCTGGATGACTGAGAACCTTCACAGACACCCTGCTAAAAAGATTACCATCTCAAATGCACCTCCATTTATAAAAAAAATGAAACTTCAGCCAACAAGATGTCACAGTATGGCCAAGTAGTTTCACCCATAAAGATGGTTTCTTTGTTGTGCCAATCTGTGCTCCTTAAACATGTTGTGTGTCACAGAAGGCAGTCAGTGAGCTAAACCTGTCTTTCAGTTTCAAAAAAGATGGTTTCAATGACATGGTTTTGCTTTGTCAGAGAACGTGAAATGTTTTGGTTGGCTGTAGCTCAGGTGGTAGAGCAGGTCATCTACTGATCGGAAGGTTGGTGGTTTGATTCCTGGCTTCCCCTAGTCTGCATGCCAAATATCCTTGGGCAAGATACTAACCCCAAATTGCTCTCCGATGCATCCATCGGAGTATGAATGTGTGTGAATGTTAGCTATAAAGCACTTGTGCTATAGCTATAAAGCACAAATGTGCTTGTGCGAATGGGTGTGAATGGGTGAATGCACAAGTTGTGTAAAGCGCTTTGAGTGCTCAGATGAGTAGAAAAGCGCTATATAACAACCAGTCCATTTACCATTTTGGTTGTGGTGGAGAAGAGCATTTAATTCGATCCTGTCCAGAAAGGCTAAGAAACACACAGCCAGTGGATGATGCAGTTGGAGAGCAGGTGCTGGCCAGGGCTCCTGGTGGGGAAACGTCAATTGCCCCCTGCTGAGACCGCGGGCAGATCCACTGTTGCTAGGGTGGACGTCGCTGCTAAGGCTCTAGTAGAAAAACATTCCTTTACGAACAGTGATAGTTCTAGGGAAAATTACAATGTGAGGAGCACTGACAGTTAGGCACGACGACCAAAGGGGCTTTGGTCAGGCCACGTTTCCTCAGTGTCACAGAGATGGATGCCCCATCTCACTTCTTCTTGGGACTGTAAAAGAAGATTGAGCAAAGAAATATTGTTCACTCTCTAATGTCTGATAATGGCTCCACAATCTCAGAACCCCCTGAGATCAGGAAGTTTGCTGTCAGCTATTATAACAACCTTTTTAGGAGTGATCTTTCAGAAAATCCCAGTTTGTGCCACGGTTTCTTCAAGAGACTCACTCATGTGGTGGCTGAAGCCAATCGAAAACTGTCTCTGCTCTGATCAGTTTTCAGAGTGGTAGAACTCCTGGCATAGATGGTCTTTCTGTTGAATTTTATAAATCCTTTTGGTCTGTGATGGGTGAGGATTTTCTAGAGACTGCCATGGATAGTTTGGAAGAGAGCAGGAATGATCATCACATTGAATCAGAATACAAGCTGTTGGAGAGCCATAACTACAACACTGTCTTATTGCCTTAGACTTTAAATTCCAAAAGACTATGCTCAGCGTCTATGGCAGCGGTCAGCAACCTTTAACACCATTTGGACCCACTTTCCATGGAAAAGAAAACATTGGGAGCCGCAAATACTTTTTGACATCTAAAATAAAGACAACACTATTATTGTTTTTTACCTTGATGCTTTGTATAAACAACTAAAGTGTGTTGTTTATGAAATCCATGAAGTGCTACAGAGAAATTAAATTAAATTTATGTATTGAACACATTTTGAACTCTTAAAAAATATTTTAAAAAAAAGAAAGACATCCAGTTGAAGGTCTCTTTTAACTGAACTTAAATTATTCATATAGCAAACAAAAACTGTAGTGAACCGTCATCCTTATATCACCGTTGGGATTTCGCAGCCTGTAGTGGAGTCTTGACCTAAATTTTAAAAATAATTTGAAAAAGGGACTATGCTGCTAAAAAATGAAAAGTAATATTTTGTAAAATATATGCATAAATATGTATTTTACCTGGTTAATGTGTGTGGCAAGGCATGGTCCGCAGTACTGCTGCAGGGAGGTGGACGCACCTGAGTGGCATCCGCAATCAAGCCTTGCCGGCTTAAAGTCTGTGCTCTCTCTGCTGTTGTGTTGGTGTGTTTTGGGCTGTGAGCTGGAAAGCTACAGCTGGCTGTGTGGCTACAGCAACCATGTGTGAAAAGTGGTCAATAAAGAAAAAAGCATGTTTATGCAAACATTGTCGGGTCTGCCGTGGTATGTTTACATTGGGACATCTGCTCCTGAACCTCAGCTCACAGCGTCTGCAAATCGGGGCTGTACGAAGTCACTTCATCTTTACGCAGGACTGTAGCTGTCATCTGTGAGGCATGAGCGGTGTTTGTTGTTACTATAGTTCATGGTGGAGAATAGCTGCTCAAATACGTATGTGGATCCGAAGATCCATACTTGGCCTGCCTGGGGTTGAAAGTCTCGATAAATACATGGCATTTTGGCGGGTATGGTTTATGCAAGTGTGATGCTTATTTTGAGCGATTAAAAATATTAACATAATTTTATTTTTACCTTTCAAGATCACAATAATCTTCCAATTTAGAACTACAAGTTAAAAAGAACTAACACAAATAAAATACACTTCAGTTAAATACTAATTTTTTTCTAAACCACGTAGAGCCGCAATATAAAGACTAAAGAGCCGCATGCAGCTCCGGAGCCGCAGGTTGCCGACCCCTGGTCTATGGTTACATGTTTTACTCTAACCAACTTTCATCAGTGCCTTAGACACTTTCTGTAGTTGATGAGAGATAAATAAGAAAAAATAGGACCAAGAAAACCAGAAGAACCAGACTTCATACTTGGGCTGAATGCAGTGAAGGAATGTATTTACTTGTGTAAGCAGTTGGATCACAGTTGGAAAGTTATCTGAAAGCTGTGACTGAGATTAAGAAGTCTTAAGAATAAGATTTAAGATTTGTATTACTATTGTTGTTGTTGGTGCTGTTGGTTATGGTAGTAGGTTTTGTTGTTACTATTATTCAGGTCTGCTTCTGTTTAATTGGGAACTTTAAAGTCAATGAGTAGTCATATTTCCAGGACTTCCGGGGTTTTCCCCCACATCTAAATTTTGCGTCTTGCTTCCTCTCTACCGGTGTAGTTGTGGGCTGACTGTTCTCGCCGCTCGTGGCAGAGCTTCCGTTTTCTCCAGGTTTGAGCTGTCACACCCATTTCCTGAGCCACAAACAACATTCCTGTCCCAAGGTTGAAGCTTCAATTAGTTTTTTGGCAAAGATTAGTTATAGATCATTTATTTATCTATTTAAAAAGTCTTGTTGACATTAAAAGGTTTTTTTTAAGAGGGGAGCAGAAATCGCAACAAATGTTACAATTTAAAAAAGATATTTTAAGTGGCCAAAAAATTATAACAAACTGAGTCATAAAGATACTTGAAAAACACGTCATTTCTGTATTTTATATTCTACAGCCGCAACTGTGATGTTAACTCTTTGAAAAGTATAAAATTAAAAATACACCAGAAAATAAGTGAGGGACGCAGGGACACTGTAAACAAGAATTCCGCCACGGGTCCGGTGGCGGCGGCGTCGCAGCTCCGGCGGG
>NW_005187631.1:494170-495592 GCF_000239375.1 Pundamilia nyererei | reverse complement strand
GACCTCCAGCTCTGGCTCCGCGGATCCCTCCGGACCTCCGAGCTCCTCCGGTGGCAGCGCGGGCTCACCAGGCTCGCTGAGCTCCTCTGCCGGCAACGCCGGTCCCTCCAGCTCATTGAGGTACCGGAGGCACCGGTCCCTCAATGCTGGGTCCTCAGTGGGTGGCTCGCTGAGCTGCTCCGGCTTGCTGTGCTCCTCCAGCATTAGCTCGCTGGGCTCCTCCGGCTTGCTGGGCTCCTCCGGCTCGCTGGGCTCCACAGCTGGCGACGCGGGCTCCTCCCGCTCGCTGAGCTCCTCCCGCTCGCTGAGCTCCTCCGGCTCGCTGGGCTCCTCCGGCTCGCTGGGCTCCACAGCTGGCGAAGCGGGCTCCTCCCGCTCGCTGAACTCCCGCTCGGGCATGCTGACCTCCTCCGGCTCGCTGAGCTCCACAGCTGGCGACGTGGGCTCCTCCCGCTCGCTGAGCTCCTGCTCGGGCTTGCTGAGCTCCCCCGGCTCGCTGAGCTCCACAGCTGGCGACGCGGGCTCCACCCGCTCGCTGAGCTCCTCCGGCTTGCTGAGCTCCACAGCTGGCGACGCGGGCTCCACCCGCTCGCTGAGCTCCTCCTACTGTAGGCCGGCTTGCAGCAGCGTCAGCGGTGTCACCATCCACTGAAAACAAAAAAGCAGATGGGGTGAGAAATGAAAAAGTGTCCTTATTACTCACCACAGCCGGTTCTTGAGATGTCCGGGAGGGCGGCTGCGGTGAGGAACACCGGCGGCGCGAACGTCATTTCCGGGTAGACGTCAGGGCCGGCGTATCAGGCTGAAGAACCTCAGGCTGGCCGAGTAGGGGGGCAGCCTGGATCGGAGAGTGGAGGTGAAGGGTGTTGAGCAGGAAATCCGCCACAATCGGAAAAAGATTGTCCAACACCCAGGGAAAACAAGTCAGTGTTTCCTGCAACCGCTTCTCCACAGCACAACGTAAACTCTCCGCGTGCGCTTCCAGCCACAGTTCACATAGACGATTTACTTTGTCTGTCACCTCCCTCCTGAACCTCTCCGAAAAGTCCGCTGGGTCCGGCTGGATCGTTCTGTCACGGTCTGGCTGGCAGACCGTGGGGATGTGAGAAATGAGGACCCAAAATGCAGGACTTGACGCTGAAGGCAGTGCGTTTATTTACAGGGGTGAAAATCCAAACAACAATAAATTCCCCGTGCGATCCCAACTCCCATTCCGTGTCTTCTCCTTTATCCCGTGCTCCGTGCTCTGTCTCTGTTCCCTGTGTACTGTCCTTGTGCTGCCTCCTGGATGCCGCAATGCCTCCTGGGGAAACATGCATACAAAAGGTAGCCGTTAGTACCAAGACCTAATGGCAGACCTGCACTAACCTTGCACATAGACTTAAGACTGACGGGAAGTCACTCAATGATCCAGCGTCGAGG
>NW_005187631.1:490934-492308 GCF_000239375.1 Pundamilia nyererei | reverse complement strand
CCAGGTATTAAAGCCATAAAGCCTTTGAATGAAAACAAACACTGTTGTGACAGTGATGTACAGTCTTGTTGGTTTATTAATGATTTCTATACATTTTACATCAGATAAAAACTTTGATTGTAAGATTCAGATAATTATTTAATTAAAGCCAGACATTTTAAATGAGAATATAAAAGAAAAGTATTTCTTTGTGCCCCCCTTTCCCTGTTAATGCCCTACCTGGCCCCCTGGGGAAACTTTGCTAGACCCGCCCCTGCACAGTTACCAACTGTCAGCAACGTAGAAAAGGATCCTGGTGTTATTTGTCTCTCAGAAACAGTTCATTACTTCCCTTCAACTCATCCATGTAACCTAAAAGGTAAACCTGTTTCTCCATCACCTGTTCAGCTCTGATGATTCAGTAAGGACATCTCCTGGTTTCATCTTCATGTTTCCCTCTCACCAGATATACAAACCGACATCATGACCAGCAGCTTTTACGGCTGTGGCTCCAGCAAACATCAGCTGATACTAATGGTGAGTTCACACTGAACGCAATAGACGCGATCAGAGCGTCAGGTTCACATGTAAAGTCAATGGAGAAGTGCGACGACGCGCGATTGCAGGTCCCGCGAAAATTCAGAAGCAGATGTGCGTCGTGAAAACGCATCAAACGCGTGTCAAAGTAACGCGTCTGACTCGCGAATAAAACCACGCGCGTCAGTTTTTGTGTTGCATTTTGTGCATACGTGCGTATTGCGTCTGCTGCTCGAGTTGGAAAAATCTGAACTCCAGCGTCAATTTGTGCTGCGACAACCAATCAGGAGCCTGGTGACGTGAGTCTGACCTAGGTCAAAGGGGCAGGTCCAGTCATCCATCCATTCGCTTCCGCTTATCCTTTTCATGGTCGCGGGGTGCGCTGGAGCCTATCCCAGGTCGCCAGTCTGTCACGGGGCTAACACACAGGGACAGACAACCATTCTCGCTCACATTCACACCTATGGGCAATTTTGGATTAACCAATTAACCTATCTCCACAAATGGAGGGAAGGCTAATCAACGCCGTAGCAAACCATCCGCAGCTATACGACACCAGCTGCTTTCTGTACCTAGACAGGAATATAAAGGACCGAGCTTGGAGGAACATATGTGAAGCTGGCAACCTGGTAAGTTCATTCATTTCTCTTTTGAAATTTTTGACTGACCCGGGGAAGCCTCACAAAAGCTAGCAAGCCACTGCTATTTTCCCACTGACGTACAAATACCTTTCTGCTCTTATGCACGTTGTCATATAGGAATGAATATATTTTATTGTTTATTAATAAACAGCACACAGTGGTCCCGCTGTTCATCCATCACTGCCTCACTTTTTATATTGCACTGTACAGCATTGCA
>NW_005187631.1:460813-463176 GCF_000239375.1 Pundamilia nyererei | reverse complement strand
ACTCAGGGCGGCCTCAATTTTATGCGATGAAGCGCAACCTTTCCTCTTTCCCACCACTCAATACCTCACAGGAAAACAGAAGAGTAGTACAGAGACCTGGAGTCTCTATTCAAATATGTACTTACTCTTTACACACACATACAGTTACTTCTATCACTATAAAACATTTAATTTCAGTATGGAACAAAATATTGTTTTTTTCTTCTGTACTGCACTTGTGACATAAAGTAGTTTATTATTTTTATTTTATTAAGTTAATCGTACTTCATTATGACACAATATAATTTAACTTGTATGCCAAAACTACCCAACAGCCCAGAACAGCCACACATTTTCCACTTTTGACCATATTTTACAAACTATATTTATTGTTAGGAATATCAATAACTGCATTACACAACTGTGAGGTGAATTCAGTTTTCAGCCAGATCTAAGAAAAGCCACAGAAATAGTTCATAAGTACAGTGATGAGTTTAATGTTAAGTCGAAGTGATTTAACAAATATACAAATAACTCATAATATGCCTCAGTTTGAATGCACAATGAAATTGTTCTATGTATTCTTTTTTTATACCTAGTCGTAAAAGGCTGATGGAGTCACCCTGCTGGGTGGACAGGTGGGTGGACGGACTGTCGGTTGCCGTTTGTGAGTGTGATAACTGGAGAATGAGAAAATGTAGAATTTTCAAACATAGAAGGCTAAGTATTTGGGCTTAATTTACAGCCACAGGACTTGGAAACCTTGCAGTTATTGAGTTAAGTATGAACTCCTCCAGGCCAGGTTGTATTAGGGTTAAGTTACACACAGGTGACCACACTGTAAAAGAGCAATTTGTTGACTTGAACTTAAACTGAGCATTTATCATTGTATTATTTCCAAATTCATTTTTTCCAACTCTATTTGGCTACAAAAGGGACCAAAATTAACTAAATGAGTCTTTTTGCATGACATGAGACTAAAACCATCTTACCATAATTTGGAACATGTTTACAGAGGACATAAACCAATGTGGAAGTGGACTTGAATAAGCAAATGTCTCCTTTTCCATCCAGAAGAGTTGCTCCCTTCTGAGTATGTCGGCTCACAGTCAGCTGTGTGGTCAATTCTTGAGTTCAATGTTGTTTCTGTTTGGACAACCTTTGGGGAGAGCTGCAATCAGCAAAGACTGAAGTAGTCACTTGAGTGAGTCCAGATGAAAAGAATCCACATTTTGGGATTTCCTTGCCTGAATGATTGAGCATGCATCAAGACATCCGGATTAGAGATTAGTATGGACTGAGAATACAGAAGCATTTGTGCCCCTCTCCAGATGATTTGAATGCAAGATGGAAAAACCATTTGTTTAAAGGTTGTGTGTTGGTGTGGTGACTAAACTGCAGTCACGGATGACATTCAGACTAAATTAAGACTCCTCATTTTACCAAAAGTCAATAATTTGAAACTTCAAGCATATCAATAAAATATAACAGCATATAAAAGCTTTGTGTTTATTCATGTGACAGGAAGGTGAACTTGGTTAAAATCTCTCCGTGCACACCTGCAGCTAAAATTTATACAAAGACACACATGAAGGAGATAATCCCAGTTCAGGTTTATATATTTATAAATATTTTTATTACATTTTCAAAATATATTTTTTGGATGCAGTGATTACAGTGACAGATATGCTTCCTTAATAAACCAGAATATGCAGGACAATGCAGATTCAGATGACATTATAACTGGCTAAGTAAAAACTTAAATTAGGTGTTAAAAAGATTTTCAGCTAACTGAAAAACAAATAAAAAAATAATCAGATGCTAACAAAAAAATCAATAAAACACAAAAATAAATGCTTTGCTCTTTGACTTGGATGAAAACGTGACTGAAAGTGTTTGCGTTCTAATACCCAATCTATACTTACTATATCTACCACCTTACCAAGTTCCCCTGTTAATATTATTATTAGGAAGTAATACATTTAAACAACAAAATTAAATCTAAATTAACAAACCAATCTGGAAGCTACCTGACATTACACTTTATTAAAAATCAGAGCTGAAAATCAAAACAAGAACAAGAAATAATCAAAGACTAAACACGACAATAACTCTGTTTCAGACTGATTTAATTAAAGCAAATTATTACTGTTATTTTTATATTAACTGCTATTTCTCCGTTATCTACACGTGCAAACACCTATTTGCAGTTTTTTGCAGGTATGAATCCAGCTTTACTTATATTGTTTTCACAGTAAACTCAGTAAAGTAAATGTCCATAATGTAGAATGTCTGTGAAGGTTCTCAATCATCCAGGTCATCGTAGTCAAAGGAGCTTGCAAAGAAAAGCGTCTGGACTTCTTTAAGTTGCTTGAAGACGTTTC
>NW_005187631.1:453194-459028 GCF_000239375.1 Pundamilia nyererei | reverse complement strand
AGATGTAAGTACAACTCCTCCGGTTTCATATGCAAAAAAAATTATTGCGCTAGCTTACGTGGTTGCAGAGCTACCGGGATTTAAAAATAGTTACGCAAAATGGAGCATGCCCGCTCCGATCGGCTGTAAAGGGTTAATTAGTTATTAAGTTTTTCAGCTAATTGAAACATACATTTTATTTTAATAAAATTACTGTTATTTTCATATTAATATTTCTTTGTTATTTGCTTTACATTTACTTTTACTGTTTTTCACAGTAAACCCATTAAAGTAAATGTCCATAATAGAGTTCACTGACGGTCACTGTCAGAGTTAAGGACTCCAACTTCAAAGACAACAGGACCCTGAATGGTGAAGCCCAGATAGAAAAGCGTCGTTGGCAGCGCTGGTTCAGGTGGTTGAGCTTCTGTTCTAGCTTTTATTTTCTGGTCTCCTGCACAAACACACACTTCCTGTTCTTCATGCTTCTGTGATTCTGCAGAACAATACAGCTTTATTTGGACCGGAAGAAGGATATCTCTGATTTCTGGAATGTGCCATACTTTCCCTCTGCGCCAGAGATCATTGATACGCCTCATCTTCTCCTTCCAATCAATGTTTTCATTTTGTTGATCATTTAGCTCATTGTCCACGTTCTCCTCCACTATTGCATCCAGCTTGGATTTGTGGATCCATTTGCTCAGTCCGGAGCCTTTTCCCAGAAAAAACAATGGCAACAGGTAACGACCTCGAAGGTAGATGGCATAGCCTGTTCTCACAAATGCTTCCTTCATGAATGTGACATGCTGTTGCAGGTTGAGGTCAAATATGAGGTCAGCAGGAAGCTGTGCAGGTTCCCCAGGTTTTCTGTTTTGTTCCTCATCAGTGTCCTTGTCCTCCCAGGTTGAGTCTGCTGACTTACTGTCCTCTGTGGCCTTTTGTCCAGCTGCTTCATTGTCCTGATTTTCAGGCCAAAACAACATCAGGGACAAAAGATAAAACTCAGGTCTCCTACTTCCTTCTCCTCTTTCCAATAATGTGTGAATGGTGTTTTTGAGTTCATTCACTGGGCTGAGGTTTGGAGAATCTGGCTTCTTGTTGCTTAAGAGGATGTTGGAGAGGATGTAGCTCTCTGCTAGTTTGATATCTTCAACATTTTCCTCGTATGCAGCCTTCAGACATTCTTGAATTGTCTCTAATTCAGACACAGTTTTTTCAGGTTCCTCAAATCTAGCACGTCTCCCCTTTGACATGAAAAGACCGTGGTTCAGCAAATCAAGGAGGCCTGGAAAGCTGGTGGAGTTTGCTGCTCTTCTGTTTGTGTAGTGCTCATAACAGAGTGCAACATCCCTCCAGAAGAAATGTGGCTCCAAGCTACTAATGCCAGGTTTGGAGTAGGTTAGATACCATTCAAAAAAGTCAAACTTGTCTTCAACTTCTGTTTTTATATCTGGATAAATATCTGCAGAGCGGTATTTGAGTTTATCAAAAGCTAACTTTGCCACTTGAATGCAACCAAAGAGACCTCTGTTGTTGAAGGTATCTGGCATGATTTCATCATGTATTTCATCCTCAGCTTTCCTCTCTACTTTTTTAAATGCTTGGAAGGCCTCTTGTGCCCTTCTTAAAATATCCTTACTGGCATGAATCAAGCGTTTCTTATGAACTTGTCCAAGAGTGTCAGCCATGTAAGAGGTTGCAGCTCTTGCAACTGCTATCTTGGCCCATTTTTCAGCTTGCTTTGAGTTATTTGCTTTTGTGTGATATAGACGAGAAATTGTTTGCGGGTAAACAGGGTTTGTTTGGAATTTTTGTGATGCAGATGTCAAAATAGAGACAGCGTGGTTAAACCTTTCTTTTCTCAAGATGTCTGTAATTAACCTTGAAAATTTGTCCAAACAAGTTTTTCCCATTTCTCTCTTTATTAACATTTTTTTGATTAATTGTCTTACCCATGGTTCAGTTTGAGCACCACAAAGTGAATCCATTAATTTCTTCACAGTTTTACTTCGGTTAAACCCAAAGTCATTGAGTTTCTCCACAGCTTCCCGTGCTAGCTCCTGGTCCATTGAAACACCTTCAATGGATATTTTAATGAAGGAGGTAAAAGGCTCCATTCGTTGTTCAAATGGGGGTCCTCCGTGGATTGGATCAGGTGGTCCAAGGATCTGTTGACACTGTTGCATCGGGAGGTGAAACTCAGGAACGTAAGCATTAATCAGTGCCAAGAAAGAGAACAGCTCCCTGGTTCTGGACACAGTAGGATTATCTGTGATGTCAGTCTCCAAAACGTCTGCTAAATATTGTTCCATGGCTTTAAGCTTAGACTTCAGAATAAAGAGGTTTTATGTCTTTCTTTGAATCCCACTGGACAAGTTTCTGAAGCAGAAACAGATACCTGAAGAGATGTGGATGAGACAGATGTTAAGTGTTTAATTTTTAAATATAAAATAATTACACTGTCATGTATAGTTTAACTCAGGGTTATCCAAGTCCAGGCCTCAGGGGCCGGTGTCTTGCAGGTTTTAGATATCGAACTAATCCGATGATTAGTTCATTACCAGGCCTCTGGAGAACTTCAAGAGATGATGAGGAGGTAATTTAGCCATTTGAATCAGCTGTGTTGGATCAAGGACACATCTAAAACTTGCAGGACACCGGCCCTCTGTCGGGTCGCAAATTTTGAAACCCATATGATAACCTTATCCCATTTCAGATTTGAGAGATAAACTTTATATTTCAGTTTGTGATGGTTCTGTTCTCTTTGTGATTACAGGAGCTGTCCTCAGATTCAGACCTCAGCACCACCCAATGACAGCAGGCAGATCATCCAACATGTTCACATGTTAACTGGAAAATTAACTGATGAAAACAGTACAAAGGCTAAAGTATCACATGTGCTGTCAGTGAAAACTGCAGCTGTTGTAGATTAAAACAAAAGGTCAAACGTATTAATCACCCATGTAACTGTGTCATTACATATTATCAGAAACAATACCTCAGTTTATTATTTCAGAAAGTTTCTGGTATCAGACCTGCACAGCTTCAGTTTTAAACACTGAATGTACTCAGAGAATATGATGCTTTTTTTTTTTCTTTGACAAAGTTAACTAAAAACCTGATGAAGGTCAAAGGTTGTCCAATCTGGAATTCTTTCAGTTTTTTGCAGATAGTGTGTTATTTACCATAAAGTAATTCAGACTTATTCATACCAGCGTAACCAGACAGCATAATATATATTTAAATGTATAACTTTCTACAGGACTGAATGTAATACCTGTATGTAAAGGTCCGGAGTCTCTGAACATTATCCAAGTATTTATAACATTACGCAAAGCAAAGGTCTCCATCACAGTGTTCATGAAATGCTGGGTGTATCCATCTTCTCGAGCGAGCCTACAGAGGAGTGCTAAAGATTTCCCTGAGAGGGAGCTGCTGGTGAAGATCATAAGCTTCAGTCTTCCTGATGTTTCTGAAATGATACCTTTCTTAGTGAGTCAACAGAACATCTGGCACAGGACAGCTGTGATGAAAGAAAGGGATGAATTTCTCCAAACGTCTCGACGCAGGAAACCCAGCTTGGTCCCGATGGCCTCCCTCACTAGTTTCCCCCCAGGGTGGATGTATCTGTTGATAATAATGTGGACTCTATTATTAAATGAAAATAATAAATTACACTACTGCGACTGTAACCTTCTGCTGCTGTTTTTATTTAAAGTTTCCATGTTAGCAGGCTGTGGAGTGCTCTGTGAGTGTAATGGGTCTAAAACTCTTTAAATCTTCAGTTTTATATCATCTTCAGTCTTATGTTAAAATCTCAAAGGACAGCATTACATTTTTGATATTAACAGTAACTCTGGGCCTCTGTGGAGCAGTGTTCCCTCTAATTTTTCATGTGTCTGAGCGAACACACAAACTCCATGAGCGGTCCCTTGGACCACTGTGAGCAACAGTAGACGTGTGCACTGTGGTCACGGCAGCATCGAATCATCCAAGTTACATGTTTATTAAAATAATCAAATTACAGCATTTATGTTAGACTACTTTTAATTAACTGCTTTAGCCCACTTACAATGAAAATGTAAAAAAAATCCTGTTCATGACCTGTGTAGGATGTTAACACTATTGGTGTTAACACTATTGGAAGTAAAAATAACTTGAACTCCAATTTTGAAAACACAACTTTCTTTTTTTTTTTTTTTTTATTAAAGCTGACTTGTATTATGAGTCTGTGGTCTGGGAGAGAGTCCTGTAACTCTCTGTCTGCAAAATACAGTATATAATGTCCAATGTTGGGCAATTAATTATATAGTTACTTCTTCAAAAAAAGTAACTCAGTTATGCAAACAACAAAGTTTTTTGCAGCTGTTTACCTAAAAATGCAGCCAAGGCATTTTTTAAACAAACATTTCAAACTATTTACAGAACAATCAGCTGTTCTGTATCAAGTCTGATGTCACACAAATTATTTGTGTCACTCCAAAAAAAATATTCTGTCCACTATGAGATAAAGGAGAACAACAGCCTGATACCTGCAGGCCTGACAACAGGAGATGTATCACTGCTGTAACACCTGTAACATTCAGCAGTCGCCTCATTGTTCTGACACACACAACAAAACTATTGACTACACTACACACTAACTACACAAGATTTGCGCTGAACATCGCAAATCTTTCATCTCAAAACAATGCCGTCACTCCTAAAACTTCCCCCTTCCTAAACAACAAATGCCATGTTTTGATTGGTCAACATGGTACATTTTTCGACCAATGGGAAAGGGTGGGGGGTGTTTTTTGTTTTGGTTTTGCTCACAGGCGGAGAGTGCTTTCGAGGTTTTCCTTATAAAACACAGTTTTTACCGTTTCTTCCTGCAGTAAATATAAACAACAGTATTCAGGAAGAAAACGAGACTTTGCAGATATTTTATCATAACTCTGGTTTTCGTGGCCTATCAACACAATTTAAAAACTGGTATAAAGTCCACACTTTTTTTCGTCAATTGTTCTGTCTGTCCTGCTCACATCTCCAGTGGTTGTACATGTTGTCATTAACGTGGCTTCACTCCTCATCACGCCGCTTTGCTAGTTAAAACACCGGTGTCGGCACATAAGGACGCTGTTATAGCCTGTCAACGATGTTGATTAGCTGGGTATATGCGAATGTGAATCGCATCAGTGGCTGGACTATGGGATAAGGTGGCATCGTTCTAATCCCATACTGGAGCAGCCACTCACTTACTGACTAACACTGCAAAACATATTTACTTTAATTTCAATTCAGGTTAGATTTTTTTTGTGCGCAACGTAATTTTTTCTCCGCAGAGACGTGCCAGGAGTGCGCAATTGCGCACGCACGCAGCTTAGAGCGAACATTGCTGTGGAATGTGCAGCTGATCTCATCTCTGACTAAAAATGAATAACAAAAACTAAGGAGTGCTGACTCATTCAAACATACAGATTATGATTGTAACAATTGTGTAACATTGCTTAGCAACAAGTCTCTAACACAATGCGTATGCTAACGGCTAATCTAGCAAACGAATTAACAGCAGAGTGATTTTAGATGTTGAAAAACTATAAGATGTTAAGCTGCCTCTTTTTTATAATAGTGACATGGTTGTATTTACCTTAATTTAACGAGTTGTCAGTCGCGGTAAACCCATCCCCAGATAGCAAGGAGACATTGAACAGATGTGAACAGATGTTGATTTTCCATCTGAACCATCAGAATCGTCAGGATTGAAATGTCAACACAAAACCAATGTTGAAACAACATTGAAATACTGATGAAACCTTACACTGACATTGAAATAACATTGATTCACTGTTGTTCTGTCATCGTTGATTGTTGAT
>NW_005187631.1:411287-431442 GCF_000239375.1 Pundamilia nyererei | reverse complement strand
AAAGAACAAAATCAAGACAATGAGTGTGGGGAGTCAGAATCAAAAACCAGTACCAAATCAATACATAAATATGAATAAAAGGTTGAAAATTCAGGAAGTTACTTTATTGTGGACAGCCTTTAACATTATAGAGGCCACATAAAAGCACAAGAATCCTTAACAAGGTAATAGAACAACTACAAACTTGTTTTTTGTTTTGTTTTTTTGTTTCTTTGTTTCTTTCTTTCAAGCTACAGGAATAGGCAGAGAAAGCTATTCTTCTTGCATTTTTGCAAAACAAAGCACTTGGACAGCGATGTCCAAACCAGGCACACTTTACAATGCTTAAAAATGATTTGCATCTATTATTAGCACTTGGATTTCAGTTCATATCATTGCCTTATTTAATATTATATTGTATGAGTGCTACTTCCAACCTATAGTTTCCACCTAAATTCAGTGAGGTGAGAACCAATCTTTAAATAATCTGTTTCCATCCATCAGCGCTACAGTAAAACAACATAGGTACTTCTGCAGTCAGCATCCTGGAAAGAGAAAAACATGTTTAACTTTTTGGTTTTTAACTATATTGACTATATTTCTTTCCACAATGATTAATATGTTTCAAATGAAAACTAGTTCAATTGCAGCATGATGTATACAGTCTGCAGTGAGCATCTCTTACCCGTCTTCTCCATAGTTTCCAACTAACGCTGAAAGACACTGCCATTTTTATCACTTTGCCAGCTGAGTTTGAAATCAGCCACCCCTTGATCTCTCAGGATGGTCTCCAACTTGAAGAAAAACATTATAAAAGAAAAGAGCTGTTTTTCATACTTGTTAGATTTACCACACATAGCTTTATGTCCCTGTCATGCAGGTAATAATCATGTTTAAATGTTTTTAAATCATGTTAAAAGGGAAATTTCGTTATGTTTTGGAACAAAATAAAAAACTTTTGCTACTTTTCTTTACCTCTAATATTTTTTTCTGTAGATATTTTGTGTTTGTTGTGATGTGTTTGGTGTTTACTGTTGTTTTACGAACTCTTGCTGCACAACCTGTTTTCCATAATGCGACAGTAAAGATACAAGGAACCTAGAATCTACGTTTGTACCTTCATTAGGAGTTGACCGGAGGCAGCGGAGTCAGTGAGACCCACATCAGACTTCACCTTCATCCTTATGACCATCTTCTTTAGTTTGGCATCTGTAGAACACAAATAAAGAAATATGTCATTTATTGTTGTGATAATTATTATTATTATTTTTTAACCCACGTTTTGATGCTTTAATGAAAACAACAGTTGTATCACACTTATAAAGAAATTGATTTATTACTTGTCCATTTCAGGAACTTACCTCCTTGACAGATAAATGTTGCTTTCTTGTTACAGTCAGCAGATATCCAGCGTCCCGTCATGCACAGATCTTGACTGCTCTGCCAGGTTTGTACCTGTGTGTAAACCACATACTTCTTGCTGCCATCCTGCTGAACTAGAGACACACAAGGGGAGAGGAGTAAAAAGGAGTTAGACTTATTTTTTCTGCCAAGAAAAATAGTCAGGTAAGTGATTTAGAGCCAAATTACTAACAGCAGAGCCATGATGTTTCTGGTCATAAACACTTTGACCTGTTGTCCATATATGTGGACATCACATTTTGGGGTTGTCTAGACCAAATTCTTGTTTATTTTTAATACAAGGGCCTGTTATCCACTTACGAGGACATTATACTGCCACAGTTTTATCAAACTTTAAAATGAATCAGGCCCTTGAAGAGCAAAATCAGGTTAAAAGATAATTCTTTGTTTTTACATTCATCAAGTCCCAATCAGCCCAAATAGCAAGGAGAAATTAAAAATGCATGCCATGAAAGAGTTCAGGTCTTAGGAGGTTAAAATATAAAGCGCCTTGAAGCAACTTTTTTTTAATGATTTGTTGCTATATAAATTAAATTAAATTTAACTGAAGTACAACTTAGGCTTGACCTGTATTATTTTGGTCAGTAGATCATTTGCTCTTTCATTAAGTCTGTTTGGCTACTGTAAGAGCCAATTAAAGGCTAGTTCACTGGTTCTGGTAAAAGGGGTTAAAAGGAGAAATATACATTTTTTGTTGTTAAGTATAATTTTCAGATGATTTTCAAATACTGTTATGTTAAAAGCATATAATACAGAAATGTGAAATTCTGATGCGCTTTTTGGTAATTATGTGCTTAGATAGTTGGAAGTCGGATAAACTGGAAGCAACACAGTTTTTTCACCAAGTCTTGCAGTGTTAATTTACAGTTTCATTAAACATCTCCTTTGAAAGAAAAGTACCTGGTCTTGCCCATGTTTCAAATGCCTGTTGCTGGACTGACTTCTAAAAGAAGATGAGTGAAAAGGAGCCGGAGTGCCGCCATTGTAGCCACTAATCTACTGGTTTGCTCAGCCATTGTTTGGACGATGTTTGTCATTACTGAAATAAACTTGCTGTATCTTTGTTACATTAAAAATATTTTATATTTATTTTATTTTGTTTTTTTTTTACTGGAATTCATCCTAAAGTTCACGCAAAAGCGCTGAGATGAACCTGAGGAGAAAATACAGACCTACCCAGAGAACAGCCAGAGTTGGTGGGATATTTTACATCCTTTTGGAAACATAGCTGTTGAGTTACTTCAGTCTGGACCACAACTGTTCGAATCAGCACAGTGAGTTCTCATAATCTCACCGCTAGCAAATTATCATTTTGTGTGCTAGTCACTCGGTCACGTTTTCATTTTTGTTTTTAAATATTATATAGATTAAATTGATTATCATCAATAAAAATTTCATACTAAAATTATGATCAATTATGATCACTCACAACAGTTTCAACTGTAATTGCAATTTACTCACTTTCATAACACACATAAGCTCTGGTTAAGTCACATGGAATATCATTCCAGAGGCCGTCATCTTGTATCTCTGCACACGACTCTTTCCCATTATAGTTGTCTGGTTGATCAAGGCTCCATTTGGTGAAGTCTGCTCTGCCACTCCCATCAGACCACAGCCACCTGTCGTTCTGTCCGTTGTAAAGTCCGATCCATGTGGCGGTCTTGTGACTGTCCAGTGTACTGACCAGCTGGTTTTCTTCATCCATGTTGTTTATGGTTGCCAGGTCAGTGTATTTTAATCTGCAGAAGCTCTGAGCCTCATACCAGGTTAGGGATTCATTGATAAAGTGGAACTGCACTAAAACACAAGATTATCCAGTCTTACACACAGACGCCAAGAAATAATTCCCAATTTGTTCCAATGACTTTATGTCATCATGGTCTTATTAAATAATTTTTTTTCTGAAAACATTTTCGAGTGTTGCCATATTTGTGCCAACGCAACTTTGGGAGATGAAGATAATGATGTAACCTGTACTTCCCTCAGGGGAAGTACAGGTTACATCACCCTGGACAGGTTGCCACTCCATCATAGAGACACACCTAACCATTCATGCTTAAGTTGGCCAATTTTGAAACACCAGCTAAAACACTATGTATGTCTGTGGATTGTGGGAGAAACCCAGAGTACCCAAAGACAGTACACACAAGCACAAGGTCAAACATGTACACAAATTTTCAGGTAACAGAGAGTCCCCAAGTGCCTGGGGATTCAAATCCAAAAACCTCTTGACGTGAAGCAATAGTAGTAACTGCTGTCTGCTTATCTAATCAGCCAATCACGTGTGTGTATCTCAATGCATTTAGACATGCAGAAATGGTCAAAAGACCCGCTGAAGTTCAACCTGAACATCAGAAAGAAGAAAAGGGGGATTATGTAACTTTGAATTTTGCATGGTTGTTGATGCCACGTATTTCAGAAGCTGCTGATCTACTGAGATTGTCCCAAAGAACCATCTCTACTGTTTAACAGAGAATGATTAAAAAAAAGAAAACAAAATTCAGTGGGACAAAGTTTTCTGCTGGGAAAATGCTTTGTTGATATGAGAGTTCAGAAGACAAAGGCCAGACTGCCCACAAAAACATTGAATGCTGAATACTAACCTGAAATACATGTATACTAAAATATTAACTGTATCAATGATTGAAAAATGCAAAATGCAATGACAACAAAATAAAAAGCAAACAAAAACACCAAAAACAAACAATGGTCATGTGTGCTTATTTACCTGTTTTACTGGACCCTGTTGAAACCAGTGCCATCCTGGTGGTAGTCATCAAAAGCATTAGGAAACTTCCTGCTGCCCAAAACATGCAGAATAATAACTTGCTGTCATCCACTGAATGCACAAATATGTCATATGTTTTGGTTATGTATAATAAGGTGTACTATAAAGTTACAGAAGCAGTAGAAGCTGGCTAAATTATTTTAAAAGCAAAATAGGTAAACTTCCATCCCAATGACACAACTATAACTCTCTGTTGATATTAATGACGCCAGTTAATTGGACAACTTTAACATTTCCATAAAAGAAAAATATAGAAACAGACATTATATAATTTTTTCTATAGTTATGGTATTAAGGCTTTGGTATTATCTTTATTATCTGCCTGAGTGCAAACTATCATATCAATTCTGTCATCCACTCATGCTTGCTTGTTTGTTTCCCAGGTTGTTTCCCAAGATGCTTTTTTTGACAGGTCATTTAAATATACGAATTGCAATTGATTCATTTATTCTTGGATGAATTTTAAAAAAAGTGATTTGAGTTCACTAAATTTCTTCTTCATATACAAGATTTTGTATATGTAGACAAATTAGTCTGGAAACAAGAAATACACAAGCACTTTTTTCAATATACCAACTTTGAAATAAAGGCATACAGATTGGTTTTACTAAATTATATAAAAAATGATACATAGAGTTAAACCAGTGCCTGATGTGTTCCACTGTATCTGGTGTAGTTTATCTATGCACCTACTGTAGATCTGAAGGTCCATTTACTTGTACATTATGCAAAGCAGTTTTGGAGAAACTGAAATACATTTGGTTAAAAGTGCGTCATAGGAGATTTAAAGAACCACTGACAGTCACCAGGTGAGTCTAAGTGGAATGTAAGACATTAAGAAAACGTTACTACTATTTAGCTGAGGGTAATTGTACATTCAATTATACATTCAAAAGTCATTAGGATTCTTAAACCTGCTATATAAAGTTTACATACACAATGCTCAGACCACCTGTAATGCAACAAAAGTCCATTTCTATAAAAATGCCTTTAAAATGTATATACTCAATGCTCAGTATAATAGATATATGCATTAGCGGTTCGCTCGCTAACACGCTAATGAGCTAAAGGTGCTAACGCATTGACACTGTGCAGCCCCACGCACAGGGCGATCTGCGCTAACCCATTAACGGAGATTTACCATTAATGCGGTTATGGCGTTAATGTCATTTTAATAAGATTAATGCTGACAACACTAATGCATACATAACTTGGATTTAAGTCTTTAAGTCCTTTGACAAACCAAGTACACCCTATGATTTAATAAAATGGTCTGGCACTGATACGGCACCGTTCTAAATGATTTACGACAATCTATGCTGTGGAGCCATAGTCTAAATTAATCTATCTTGCACTCAGCTGTTATGTTATACTGGATTATCTCAACGACATCTCTGCACTGCCTGCACACAAGAGCTTGCCTGGTGTGATAGACAAAAGCATCCATCTGTCTTGTGCTCAGAGCTAATTCTAAGCACCATTTTTAGGATTCCATGATGGTTCTTCTACTTGCTCCTCTTCTTCTTTACTGCTTCCAAGGTATTCATTAAGCATGTGGTCAGTTGTGGCCATGATATTTAATCCTGGATACTGTCCTGACACTCACTAGTCCTAGGCCTCCTTCCTTCTGCTGAGCAAAGTCTCAGGGTGATGGATTTAGGATGAAAACATCCAAGGACTTTTCTTGCCTTGATGGCCTCTAATGTTGTTTTCCACTTTCACATGGAATTCCCGGTGAAGTCTCTTAGTGTCCTAAAGCTCTTGTACATTTCCAGGCATTCCAGAATCCAAGTGCGTCCTGTATGACTGGGATTTTATCTGACTCAGTTTGCAGGTGCATCCGTCTAATCCAAGTTGCCAAGAACTTTTTCTTCTGGAAACAAAGAAGTGTTTTGTTGCTTATCTAGAGTAACTTGTTTTTTAACTATAGTGATTTTGATTAATAAAACAAATAACAAACTTGGGCTGTACCGAATTGGGTCACTACCTGCAATCATTGGAGCCTTGCTACTCATTAGCCATTCGTGACACTTTTCCAGCAATCAGTCATTCTTAATTTGCCCTGCTTGGTTTCATTAAACTTGAATGTCTGCTGCCATATGATATTCAGCTGAGTCATCAACACATTATATTTTTGAAAGACTTAGTCTTAAAGGCCATAGGGGGTGTAACTGTACTCAGTTACCTGTTGAATGTGACATCGTGGTCTCTGGAGTCAAAAGCCCAAAGAACATTCCTGCAATTCACAGAAAGAATTTAAATATGGCTGAAGTCAAATCCAAGAATTTCTATGAATGAAAAATTATCCTTATTTGTTTACTCTCAAAGCCTACCACGCAGATAATTGTTGTGTCATGCATTGCACTTACTATATTTACTTAAAAATATAACTATGAATAAATTCACAAAAATACGTGGTCATTTATTATTTGATAATCAAATGGTTTACAAAAGCACCATAAAAAACAATGAAGCCAGCTTCAGTAAATTTCCGTTGTTTACATGTTGTGATCAGCGACTGGTTGCTCTTTGTAGATTTACACAACTGAATTCAGGAGGTTTCATAGATATCTTGGCTGATTTCCATTACTCTAACAGTATACTGTATAGAAAGACAGTATACAGCTGGCATAAAAGTGGAATTCAGTGAATTCCACTTATGTCCGTAATAATATCTGTAACCATCAAATTAATCTACTACAGTTGATGTAAACCATCACTGACCATGGGCACCACAGTCACTGTTACAATAAATTCACCACAGTACAACAAGCTAAGCTCTTTCCACCCGTACAAACTACCGAGTAGTTTCAGGCAGAATTTGAGTAACACATAGATATTATAGCCGAGTTTGTTTTGCAGGAATAGCTACTATGTGATCAGTTCATTCCAATTCCACTTTATTTATACAGCGCTAATTCACCAAAATAATACATACAGAGAAAAACCCAACAGTCAAAATGATGACGTTACATATAAGGTTTAAATTTGCAGTTTATCAAGCGTCACTCAGCTGTCCTTTCCTGTCTCTCCTATCCTGTCTTTTCTCAAATCTCCTTGTGTACAGCAGCTGGACCTTAAGCTGACAACACACTGTGCAACAAACTACACACAACAGTTTGTGTGTTTGCTAATATTTGTTAAAATGTTACATTTGAAATGACCTGACACTTAAAAAAAAGGTGACTCCCTATATGCGCCCTCCTCTTCTGTAGGGTGGGCTAGATTCTGAATTTACAGATACCTGCACTCTTTCTGGCCCACTTTGAGTCCCAAATATAAACATTATAAACAAACCTAAAGTCACAAGTTGATTTTAAAAATACAAGAAGTAAAAAAATACTTGTTTAAAAGTGTAGGGAGTAAAGGCAAAAAGTTGTCAGAAAAATAAATACTCAAGTAAAGTACAGGTACCTGAAAAGTCGACAGTATTGAAGTATTTGTACTTCTGAGTATAATTATAATTGTGGGTTTATGTTCTAAAAACCTTACGAGAATATGTTCCAATTTTGAAAGCCAACAATTAAAGTAAAACATTAAAACTAAAAACAACCATTACTACCAGTAAAGCAACTAATAGAAATAAATAAATATTTGTACATGTAAAATTTGAATTTATAATCAAAGTTTAGAAAGTACCTGATCTGATGTGTTGTGTACCCTGTGGCTTCTCTGTAACATCTGTGGTGCGACGTGCCAAAGCATTCACACCGTATGGAAATCCATCACAGTGAGATGGATTTGCATACTCTGGTCTGGTGAGGTGATGTTGTTGGCACGTGCATTGTCAGGTAGCCACTAAACCAAAGGTTTAGTGGTACATCTGCTGTGTTTTGACTGTGAATCCTTCTGTGTAACTAAAGGTCCATTTATTCGTACGCAATGCAAAACAATTATGGAGAAGAGTTAAGGGAATTTGGTTACCACTTCCTGGCCGAGTTGTTGTCATTCCTAATTGCTTCCACTTTATTACAATACTACTAACTACAGGGGTTTTACCTTAAAATATAAAGCAGCTTTAGGTGGCTGTTGGTGGTATATAAATAAAACTGAACCGAATTTCATTTAATTAAATTTCACTGAACAATTGACTATGGAATATTTAGTAGTGACCAGTGTTGGTCAAGTTACTTGAAAAAGTAATCCGTAACTAATTACTGATTACTTCCCCAAAAAGTAATCCCTTTAATTTACTGATTACTTATTTTCAAAAGTAATTAGTTACTTAGTTACTTTTTAAAAACATGATTTACTACTTGAATAGGTAATAAAGCGATAGATCTTTCAGCTCAATTCGACTTTACTACTTTCTACTACTTTCTGCATAATCCATTATATAAAATGCAATCAAATGAAAAAAAAAGTCTAAAATTTGTTTTATTAGTTTTAATCTTAACTTTATGCTTCAAGAAAAAAATCAAATTATATGCAACATTCTCTGACTGGAAGAAATTTGTTTAACATTTAAACCTATTTTCTGCACATTCCAGCACATAAAATAAAATATTTTTTGTGTTTACACTCAGTCTTTCAAATAGATGCAAGTAAAACACAGCAGAAAATAAATAAAATCAAAGACTCAGCGGTCCTGTTGCTCTGTTTTCACCTGTATAGCAGGCGGAGGTTTGTCCTGTAAAAAGAAGTTTTCTTCCCACGCAGTGAACAGCGGACGCTAATGTTTTTGTCACTTTTTACGGAATCAAACTCAAAGTAAGGTCAGTACTTCCACGCTTTAAACGTGGCATGGTCATACTCTCTCTAGCACTCGATATATGATCAATTGTTGATCTGCACACAGCTGTTGTCACGCACGTCGCACTTGCTTACGTCATTGTCATGAGACACTCACAAAAGAATCATGGTTTTAGTAACGTAGTAATGCAGCATGCTTACGGGTAAGTAACGGTAATTTAATTACCTTTTTTGCAATAGTAATCCCTAACTTCACTCATTACTTGAAAAAAGTAATCAGATTACAGTAACACGTTACCGCGTACTGTATTTTCAACCCCTCATAGTACCATATGAACCCAATGAAGCACTTTGCTCTCAGACTGCAGGATTACTTGTGGTTTCTGGGGTAGAATGGGAGGCCAAACCAGTTCCCAGTTTGGATTTGGGAGACAGACATCCTCTCTACTTTTAAGATTTGGCTCAAAACTTCTTTTTTTTTTAAATACATATATTTTGAGTTGGATCAGCTGACCTCCCTTAATTAAGCTGCAGTACACCTTCCACTCTATATGTGTTTATACAACACTCTGCATTTAATCATTGTTATTCTCTTGCATTGTGTGCCTTTTGGCCTTACTCCCTCCCCTCACCCCAACCAGTCGCTGCTCCTGCCTGAGGCTTCTTCCCGTTAAAAGGGACTTTTTCCTTCCTACCGTCGTAAAGTGCTTGGTCATAGGAGGTTGTTTGTTTGTTGGGGTTTTCTCTCTATTATTACAGGGTCTATTAGATGCATTGAGGCCAATACTGTAGTACTGTTGTGATCTGACACTATAGAAATAAAAAAGGAATTGACCCATATTTACTTTAATCTCCTGTTTTAACTTTAAGTAAGAGAATGATAAAGCTCAAGAAAATGCACTTATTTACATGTAAGTCCTTATTTGCAAATGCAAATTTGAAAATGCTTAAGATTACGAGAATCTCCAAAGTGTTTCTAGTGTGTTGTTATTCTGCCTTTCTTTCATCTTGTCATTTCCCTGTGTATAAACAATTAAAGACCAAAGTGAGTTCATGAACCCCTTTTAAACTAGAGGTACATGTTTAATTGAACTTAATCTTCTGTTTTAACTTTCAGCAAGAGGATGATCAAGCTTAAGATAATACTTTTATTTACATGCAAGTCCTTATTTGCAAATGCAAAAGTTTAATATTTAGATTTATTGCAAGTGACTATTAAGATTACTTGATTGTCAAAGTATTTTTATTGTTATTCTGCTTTTTTCCCCCATGTCGTTACTCTTCAGTGTGCAAAGTCAAGCTGAGTTCTTGAAACCACTTTAGAGGCTGATGTATAACCACACTTGGATATGCATTTTCATACATGTAAAAAGAACCACGCACACACACACACACGCACACACAGGTGACTGCCTCCATCTAGTGGTGAATAATGGAACACCGGTGTAGAAAATCATAACAGTCTTTTTTTTCTCTTCTTTACTACTGTCACAAAACCCTGCACGATCATTATATTTCAGTATGACAAAAATTAATTTCTAAGCCAAAATTATGCAGCAGCTCAGAACAACCTCCATAATATTTTTCACTTAATTTTTATTCTGAGGATCATCAATACCTGCATGACACACTGTGAGAAGAATCTAGATTTCAGTCAGATCTGAGAAAAGCCACACAAACAGTGCATGGGATTAATGAGTATAGTGATGAGTTTACACTATACTGTGGTCAAATCTTCTCTTTGGTCCTCTTTTAGAGTAATTTGCTGTTCTCCACACATGTGTCTGCCAGAGGAAGAAAGAGATGTGTGAACCTGGTTAGAGATACACTGAAATCCAAACAGTCTAACTTCTAATTTCGACCAGACAACTTACATACTGTTTAGCTGTTTTATTTTTATATCTTAAAGAAAACAGGACCTGATATTACGAGATTATTTATGTTTTTTTCTCTTAAAATAGGTTGTAAAACCGTAAAAAGTCCCCTCTCCCTGGCCTCAAGGATTAATCATCACTTGTTAATGTCAGATAGGATATTTGTGCATTCTTAACAGATCTGTAGCTCAAAATGAAGATTAGACACTGAATTAATCAAAACATAAAACTGGTCCAAAGACATGCAGCTTGTGGGGATAGGTTAATTGGATAATCCAAATTGCCACTAGGTGTGAATGTGCGAGTGAATGTGAGTGTGAATAGTGTCTGTCCCTGTGTGTTGGCCCTGCGACAGACTGGCGACCTGTCCAGGGTGTACCCCGCCTCTCGCCCTATGACAGCTGGGATAGGCTCCAGCACCCCCCGCGACCCTGAAAAGGATACGCGGAAGCGAATGGATGGATGGATAAAACTGGCCATGAAATTCTTCTAGTTTCCGAACATTTCTCTCTTTAACATATGGATGAAATAAAACATAACCATATATGGGTCACTGGTGGCATGGTGTTCACTGTAAGTACGTTATTCAGCATCTGTACCTTCCTTTTGTGGATTTCCATTTTTTTTAATCAAACCAAAAGGAAATGCACTGATGGACTTAACAACAATAAGACTTATTTAAGTTTATTCATATTCTACATAATATCTTTTACAAATTAAACACATCGACTATTCTTTGTCATTAAGCATTGCCAGATTTTTCATAGCTTTACAAATTGAACGCTGTTGCTTCTCACAGCAAATAACCAAACTCAATAAGTTATTAATTACTACATTATTAATTATTACATTAATTGTGTTGTATGTGCAATATGCACATGGGGCTAATAATTAACATGTTATATAATATGTTATACCTTGCATAGGAAATGTCAGTGGGGCTGTAGTTGTACCAGTGTTGCTACTTACGGTATCTAGTTTGAAAAGAGCAGAAAAAGAATGACAAGAAAAAATTAGAAAACTCAAAATTCCAAATATCATATCTGAACCTTAATAATTCCCAGTGTGCAATAAGTTCATGTTACTCACAAATGGAATTGTAATTAAATAAAATAATAATAAATATTTTAATCTGTGAAAAAAAAAGTTTTGTATCAAACCAAAAGTAAAAGAACTGATGCACTTGGTATGAATAAGACTTATATAAAACCAGAAGCTGCAGGTGGCCTGTTACCAGTCCTCAGTGGAGGGAGGGCTCTCCTACTGTCCAGGTGTTTGGGACACAGGAGCCTCAACTGAGAACAGGAAGGATACACAGAGGGTAATTGCAGAGCCCAAAAGATCATTGGCTGCCACCTCTGTTAGCCATCATCAGATGACACAGTTTTTTCAGGCTCCTCAAATCTAGCACGTCTTCCCTTTGACATGAAAAGACCGTGATTGAGCAAATCAAGGAGGCCTGGAAAGCTGGTGGAGTCTGCTGCTCTGTTTTTTGTGTAGTACTCATAACAGAGTGCAACAACCCCCCAGAAGAAAGGCGGCTCAAAGCTGCTCATGCCAGGTTTGGAGTAGGTTAGATACCATTTGCCTTTGCCCTTTTTAAAATGTCATCTTTATCCTGACTGGCTTGAATTAAGCGTTTCTTATAAACTTGTCCAAGAGTGTCGGCCACGTAAGAGTTAATTGGAGCTCTTGCAACCACTGTCTTGGCCCATTTTTCAGCTAGTCTTAAATTCTTGGTTTTTGTGCAATATAGACGAGAAATTTTTGGGGGGGGAAACAAGAATTTCTTGGAATTTGTATGTTGCAGATTTCAATACAGAGACAGCACGGTGAAGCTTTTCTTTTTCCAAAATGTCTGTTATCAATCCTGAAAACTTTTTTTCTTTGTTTTTCCCATTTCTCTCTTTTGTTAACAAATCTTTAATTAATTGTTTATACACATGGTTCAGTTTGAGCAACACAAACTGAATCCATTAATTTCTTCACAGTTTTACTTCAGTTAAACCCAAAGTCATTGAGTTTCTCCACAGCTTCCCGTGCTATCTCCTGGTCCATTGAAACACCTTATTAATGAAGGAGATAAAAGGCTTCATTCGTTCTTCAAATGGGGGTCCTCCATGGATTGGATCAGGTGGTCTAAGGATTTGTTGACACTGTTGCATCGGGAGGTGAAACTCAGGAACGTAAGCATTAATCAGTGCCAAGAAAGAGAACAGCTCCCTGGTTCTGGACACAGTAGGATTATCTGTGATGTCAGTCTCCAAAACTCCTGCTACATTTTCATTTTGTTCCATGGCTTTAAGCTTAGACTTCAGAATGAAGAGGAATGTTTTGTGTCTTTCTTTAAATCCCACTGGACTAGTTTCTGAAGCAGAAACTAGTCCAGTGGGATTAGACAGAAAAACATAACATAATTACACTATCATGCATAGTGTCCACCCCATACTGCCTTCTTAGTTTATGCTTTCTGACATGAAGACTAACAAAACTAGATGCTGCATCTCTCCCAAAACACAACAAAACACAACAAAAAACAAATCAAAACAAAAACACTAACCATAGTTGCAGCACAGATGTTATAATTTGCTATAACATTTTGACAGCTCAGCTAATGTACAGGTAAACCGTTTGAATCAAAACCTCATTCTTCATTGTGCTTTTTTTCACATACCTCAGTCTGATGTCAGTGAGAGTGGATATGCTTGATATGGTCAAGTCAGGTGCACAGCCTACCTGCTGGGGTGCTTTTTCGCTACCTACATTTAGGGCCACTGCCCTTATAGGCAGCGAGTGCTGGTTGGTTGCAATACCTGTACCTATCCAGCTGGCTTGCTCCAGTTTCCATAGGGAGCTGTGCAGGATATTCCTCTTCTTGCCACTGTTTACTCGCATGGTGCAAGTTCAGCAGTCCGTGTATTTTGTTTTAAGTGTATGTGTGCATGCGCGTTTGTGGTTTCTTGTTTTATTAAAATGTACACTTTCTCAAGACTGTGAGCCGCGAGCTTGGTGCTTGGTGTCCTTGTAGAGTTTTTCATTGACTTTTAACATGTTTTTAACTTGAGGGACAGATTTTGTTTTTAAAACAGCAAACTAAAGACACACCAGTAGCCGTCGGACCTTCAGTGGTGGGTCGCTCTTTTAACACTTAATATGACTACTTCATGTTATGGATGCACAGTGTGAGCATTCAGGTCGCATCAGAGCATTGGGCCATATGGTGTGAGTACCTGCATCATGACCTACAAACTTCTAACCTCTGCAATTCAATTGTACAGTTTGAGCAGGAGCTGAATCACACACAGTGCATGCCAGCTTAACTCCTGTCCATTGTACAGTTTTATGTAATCCAAGACAGGTTGTGCCACAGTTAGCTTTATTGTTTTATTCTTTGTGTTATTTTGACCAACACAAAGACATACGAATATTGGAGCATCCTTGAATCTCTACAATCTTTTCTGGTTTTTAAGATTTTGTATTTCCTGGGAATGGAATTCCCCTAGATAGCGTTGTCATTTTATTTTTATTATAGCCCCTTTTGATCGCTTTGTCACATCTGGACATTAAATTATCGAATCACCAAATAGATTTATGATTTATTACAGCTTGGATTGTTAGGTTCTTAACTTACAAATTTTAAATAAAGAGAAAATTTAACTGTTTTTCTGTCTTTCAAAAACACACAAGAGATATTTTGGCTTACTCACCTTTTAGGAGACCTGTTAGAGCTGCAGCAGGTGTGTGATGACAGGAGAGTCTCAGCCACGCCTGCTGCATACTGCACATTCCTGTGTCTTTGGTATTATGTAATATGTTCCATTGTGCTGAGCGTGATGTCATCTCTTCCTGGGGATCAAGCATGTTAGTGAGACAATTGTATTAATCTTTGTGCATTAGTAAAATACCTTCAATCATAGCTTCATTCATTTCAGCAGAAATGAAAATGAAATGAAAAGTACTGCTTTCCTGTACATAGTCAGTTTACCAGAAATTTGTCTTAATGGTTTCTAATTACAGTGATATCATGCAGTATAATTAAGCTGTTGGTTTTATTATCAAATCATTAAGATCCAATACCAGCGTCTCTTAAACGGAGAAGAATGGACTGCACGGCAAATCACTAAAATTAATAAAGTTCATCCACTGAAAGGTTCTCACAATGATCAGAATCGACTGATTTCTGTGATTTATTTATTGTAATAATGTTAGTATATTCATTTGAACAAAACAGAATATTTAACAGGTCAAATTGATATCATTCAACAGATCTAGTAAACCCGTAGTTCAAAATTAATTAGGGCCCAAGCACTGAAGTGCAAAGGCCCTATTGGTTCTGTTTATTATTTTTCAGTGAAATTAATGGCCTTTAACATGTTGAACTCATTAAATTTTGTACACGTATCAGGTCTGGTGAAAAATTACACATTTTAATAGTTCACATATGGGCGGTGCAAAATTGCTCTAGAACACCACCTATGCATTGTTTAATGAAGTCCTACAAACACATAGTTTGAGTCACATAGATTAGATTTGGTAAACATGTGTAACATGGCGAGACAAACAAAAGTCAGTAGACCGATTGATGCAAACCCAACAGGAAGTCCACCATTTTGAATTGAAAGTGACATTTTGGTGCTAATTTTGCCATTTTTGCTAAACTTGTGCGAACTCCTCCTAGGGATTTGATCAGATCACCTTCATATTTGGTCAATGTCAACTACACCGCTGAGTTTTTGTCATAGGGTGTGGACATGGCGCCACAGCAAATTTCAATCATTCACCATGAAAATCTTATTTGCTCTCCCTTCCTACATGCATCATTCCTACGTTGATCGTGGCTCAAGAGTTGGGTGTTCACCTGGTAATCAGAAGGTTGCCGGTTCGAGCCCCGGCTTGGTCTCGGTCGTTGTGTCCTTGGGCAAGACACTTCACCCGTTGCCTACTGGTGGTGGTCAGAGGACTTGGTGGCGCCAGTGTCCGGCAGCCTCGCCTTTGTCAGTGCGCCCCAGGGTGTAGCTTGCCATCACCAGTGTGTGAATGGGTGGATGACTGGTTGTATAAAGCGCTTTGGGGTCCTTAGGGACTAGAAAAAGCGCTATACAAATACAGGCCATTTACCATTTTACATTCTTCAAGCTGGACCAAACTTCTCACATGTGATAAGGCTCCCTTGCTGAACATATTTAACTGCTATATTTAACATCAGCAACAGCGCCAACTAGTGGGAACAGAAAATGTCATGTTTTACACTTCTGGTATAGCATAGAGGTGGATGACCCAAGCCACCTTTCGTCAAAAGGCGTGACACGTTTGGAAAGATTGATATTTGTAATCAATGGTTAGAGTCCCACCCAGTGGGAAGAGAAATAAAATCTATCAGTGTGACACCAGATCGGACTTGCTGGGTGTAGGTGTTGGGAGCAGGGGCAGATCTAGAAGGGTGGCATGGAGTGGCAAGTGCCACCCTAAAATGATCATTTGCCACCCCAAGTGCCACCCCTGTTTTGCATATGACAATGTTGTTTATTAAAATAAGATAGCATTAACAGTTTGAGCGTAGTTACAGTCAACATTGAATATAAATGCTAAAACTGAATATATTGCATAGTGTCCTGGATTTTGCCACCCTCATGCCACTCTAAGAAAATTTCTCTAGATCCCCCCCTGGTTGGGAGTAGCTTAACACGCCCTCTCAACACTGCTTGCAGCTTTCATTGTTTAATTGTTGTTGCATTCCATGTTTAGAGAATAAAGGCTTGTTTTCACGTTCACTTTTGCGTCTGTGTAAGTTTCGCTTCTGAGTCCTTCTGCCTTCACGGCCTCAGCCATGACCGTCCCACATCTTTGAAATGATTTTGCTAATCGTCTTTCTTAAAGACATGAGAGAAGATCATGAACCCTAAATTGTCCTCTAATTATAGAATGACTCATAACAGGGTTCAACAACCATTCTGCAACAGCCCACACTATGTAACAGCGATCCCGAGCGGCGCAATCACAAACAAATCGCGCAGTACGTATAAAATACAGATTTCCCAGGCACAGTGAAGGCAGCATTTTCCCCGCATCAACCTGCTCGGTCTCAGTCCGCCAGCTGTCCGTTTGTCTTCCGCACAGGTTTGTGTCAACTCGTCCTTTTGTGTCACATCCAGAAAACTCCAGATGGGAATCTAAATGCCGGCTGTCTGGAATATTTCCCCGCGGACTAACCTGGACTGTGTGCGGACACAGAGGGAACAAGGGGGGAAAAGCGGCAGCGCTAACGGGCGGTAATGTTAATACGTTAGCCACGGCAGGTGCACCACGGCCACGACTGACAGGCTGTCAAACCGCAAAAATCACCGTTTCATCTCTTCACAAAGCTACCTTGGATACTCTGTCGAGGTAAGGGGACTTTAATGTCTGTTTGTGCCGTTTATTGTTTTGTTTTTTAACCTATTCCCCGGCATCTCGACGGGGAGCGGGAGATTAGTGTAGCCAAGTTAGCTAATTGTCGGTTTAACACTTTAACGGACAGAGGCGATCGCAGGTTTTTAAATCCGTGACACATTAAAGGCCCTCTGCTTTAATCAAGGGCTGGACGCTTTCATGGCAGCTTTCCAGGCCTGTGTGTGTGACGGGTGCGACACTGGAAACCAGTGCTGACCACTGGGAACTGCACTTTTTTTTTTTTTTCTTTTTGTGTGTCATGTAAACAGCAGACTGATTTTGTTAAACGTGTTCAATAAACAGAGGAAGACGGGACAAGTGACTTTGCCCTGTGGTCTCGACAAGCAGGAAGTTTTACTTTCAATTCCAGGCTTTATTATGCAGCATGTACAATTAGGAGGAAGCGAAAATGATCACGTGACACTCTCAAGCGTACTTAAAACAATGACATAAATATTTAAGAACATTGCAAGTGTTTATAACACCTGCTCTCCGTGGAAGTGCTCAACTTTCTGTTTGTTTTGGCGGTGTTTTTTTTTTTTTTGTTTGTTTTTTGTCGTTGTTGTTGTTGTTTTATCAGTGAAAGCCAGATCTGCTCAAGTTTGCCATCACGAGAAAAGGAAAAGTTAGCACATTTTGACATTTGAGTCTCAAAGAATAATTAATACTCGTGATTTCTTTTTTCTGACTGTAAATGACTGGCAGCACATTGAAATTATGCAAACCAGCTGCAAAAAACTGCATTTGCCTGGTTTATTTGTTATGAAAAGCATAACAAGTAAACAGTTTTTCTCTAGGCCTTGTATGTTTATTTTTGTGTTTTTAAGCTATTAATTTGACAGAATTCAATTTGAAGACATTCATTAGCAATAAACTTAAACTTGTTTCTTCTGTTTTCAGCAGCCTGCAGAAAATTAAACCACACTTTAGGAAACGCGTGGAGTCCTTTTTTCCTCCTGTTTCTTTTCCTTTTACTCTCTCCTATCCCGACCACCTCACCCTCTGTTTCCACGTCTGTCCCCCCTCATCATTGCATCTTTTTCCTATTTTGGGCCACGTCCATCTGTCTCCGGCTCATTTCCCCTGCCCTCACATCCAGTGACATGGCCTCGGCTGAGTCACCGCAGTCCAGTGTCCTTCAGGATGAGCTCACCTGTCCAGTGTGCTTGGACTTGTACCGGGACCCTCACTTGCTTCCTTGCGGGCACAACTTCTGCAAGACTTGCCTCGATCGCCTGAAGCGGCAGGCAGAGCGGAGTCACTTCCGCTGTCCAGAATGCCGTAACAGCCACCAGTGTAGCACCAAATTTCAGAAAAACTTTAAACTTGCCAATATCGCCGATGACTACCGTCACAGGCGCAGGGTTCGCGCCATGCCTCCCACAGCTTTAAAATCAAGGGATCTGCCGTCGTCTTCTCTCGTGCTACAACCTTGCAGGAATGGGATCGCTGTGCCATGTGACTACTGCCCTTCAGGCTCTGCCGAGGCACCGGCTGCCAGTGCTGCTGTGGACTGCTCTTCTGCTGCTTCTGTTTCTCAACAAGGGGGTGATAGCGAGGGAGCAGCAGCTCCTGCTGCTGCCGCTTCGATGTTTGCAGTAAAGACCTGCTTGAAATGCGAGGTGTCGATGTGCCAAGAGCATTTAAAGCCACATCTGGAACTGCCGGCATTCCGCATGCATCCTCTCACCGAGCCGATGAATGACTTCTGGAAGAGGAAGTGCCGTGATCATGATGAGATCTACAGGTAGGGAGGAGGAGGAGTGCCTGTAAAACATTTCTTTATTTACTAGTGAGGATGTCGCCCCCCCCAGGCTTTACTGATTTGCTCTGTTGACCAGCTTTTAGTGTTCATTTTTATCTGAGCCCTGTTATTTTTACTCCAGATATTACTGCATTGATGACAAGATATGTGTGTGCAACGCCTGTACCATAGAGGGAGGACACTCAGGACACACGATCAAGACTCTGAAAAATACAATGAAGGATTTAAAGGTACACGCTTTACCAAAATTAGAGTTTCTCCAGTCTGTAATGTTATGATGATAAAGAGGTGTTTTTTTTAATGGCTAAACACTGAATATACACGCACTGGCCACTCTATTAGATACATCTGTTCAAATGCTTGTTAATGCGAACATAATCAGGCATTAACTCGTTTAGGTAAGTAGAAATGGTGAAATTCTAATTGAGCATCAGAATGAGGAAGAGGGTACTTAAGTGATTTTGAGTGGTTGTTGGCATCACATGGTCTTGTCTGAGTATTTCAGAAACTGAGATTTTCCCACAGAACTGTGTGTAGGATTTGTAGGAATGGTCTGAAAAAGACAAAATGTCCTATGAGTGGCAGTTGAGAATTTATTTAATTGTTTAAGCTGAATGAAAGAACCACAGCAGACCCGTCCACATTTTAGCGCTGTCCAGCGTATACTTTATGCCCTCAGCTGTTTCAACACTGCTTGGCTGTAGCTTTGCAGCTCCCAGTCTCACACACCACCAACGGCAACAACAACATACTGACAGGACGCACTTCTTATTTTACGCTCAATCTTGGAGTCCCTTCATGTTAAACGTGAAACCGTTTTGTGCCTTCATTCGCTTTAAACTTACTCGGCTGCTCTTGTTTGCCAGGGGGTGCTGGACAAGCAGCTGTACAGGATAGAAAGGAAGTACAGCATGGCTGAGAAAAAATTCCAGGAGCAGAAGGAGAAGGAGCGGCACAGTAAAGTAAGAGGCCTCACATTTCACTATCTAAACATAACTGATACATTTTTTTTTTAGTATGTTACCATTTGTCCTGGGGTTTTTTTTCTTTTTTTTTTTTTTTTTTTTTTTTTCCCGTTTGGCTCTTTTGCCATCAGAATTGTTGTCTACCAGTTCTGGGAGGCCTGTACCTAAACATAAATACTGACTCAGCATAAGCATGTGCCAGTGCTACTTCTAGTTCTAGATGAAGCCTTTAAGAGAC
>NW_005187631.1:393658-410596 GCF_000239375.1 Pundamilia nyererei | reverse complement strand
AGCTGTTGTTAGAATTTATTTAATATTACTTTCTACACCAGGATCTTTTTCTACGTAGCTGACGGCTGGTAACTGTGCAGGGGCGGATCTAGCAAAGTTTAGCCAGGGGGGCCGATAGGGTATGAACGGGGAAAAGGGGGCACAAAGACATACTTTTCTTTCTTATTCTCATTTAAAAGGTCTAGCTTTTAATAAATAATTATCTGAATCTTACACCCAAAGTTTTAATCTGATGTAAAATGTATAGAAGTCCATTACTGTATATAGTAACTATTAAGTTTAATATACCCTAGTAAGCTATAGTACTTTTTCCTTTGGGAAGGTACCATCTGTGCAGTCTGCAGTTCTGTTGAAGAAAGATGTTGAATCTATTTAATTATTGTGGAAAAGTAATTGATTTCTGTGCATTTTTTTTTCATTTTTTTTTTTTCACCCTGCATCAAATTAAAGTTGATTACATCAATTAAGCATCATGAGGTGGAGGGTGGTTCCCTTTTTTTGTTTTGTTTGTTTTGCTGGGAGTTTTAGAACCCTATTAGTTAGGTTGCTTAATATTTCCGCTAAGTACTCTGTAAAATACCAGAATAGGGAGGATGGTGTAGGTTTAAGTTTATTAGATTGATCAGTTTTTGCTCAACTATGAAATAATTTGGGTGCAGTGTATTTTTTGCATACAGGTATAACACAATAGCTTTAGTGTTTTTGTTTTGAACTTATACAAAATGCAGCAAGATATTAAAAAAAAAACAAAAAAAAAAAAACAGTTCTATTGATTAAAAAACACTATATCGGCTTCATATGGGTATCTGCAGATATCCAAATTTATGATATCGGCATCGGACATAAAAAAAAAGTGGTATCGTGCCATCTCTAGTCTAAACCACACCAAAGTTTTATGAATGTAAGGCCTCAGTCATCCCAAAACTAGATAAAGTCCACCCAGGACTCTGAAGGTGCAGATTGACACCTGTAGAGGTGCTGGGTCATCATGTTCTAAGAAGCTCTGCTGCACGTTACCTTCGAGTTAAATGGAGCCAGAGACCTCTAAACAGAAGAAAGCTCACAGGATGTTCATGAAAACCACTTTGAAGTTTCTGCAGTTTCATTTGTTTTAGTGTTTTGTATATTCCATGCAGTGATTGGGGAGGGGAACCTTTTCAGCACCATGGAGAGCAATCTGGAGACTTTTTCAACATTCATGCCCATGATGACTGTATAACCACAACTGTACAGTACTGTGGCAAGAGGCTCAGCCACTGTCAGTTCTCCTCTGCATAGAACAGCTTGTTCAGCTTTGTAAACAGGGCGCTCAGGGCACGCGCTTTTTAAAAGTCCTTCTCACTGTGTACGTCCTCCTTGTATGACTTCCCCTTCTGCTACAGGTGTGCCTCTTGCCTCACCTGATACTGCGCTCTGAATCAACCAGCTCCACCTTTCCCATCAGCAGTCAGGCAAAGCGCACAGCCCAGCACCACCACTGTTTAACAATTTACTAACACAAAATTTGAATCCTAAAAAAGAAGTAATATGTCCAAAGTTGAGAACTTGAATGGATTTAAAAAAAAAAAAAAAAAAAAAAAAAAAAAAATTATAAATAAGCTTAATATGGTAAGGAGTATAATAAGAAGGGCTTTTTGTTTCTTTTCTTCTGCTCCCTTAATCACTTAGGCTTGCTGATTGATTTCTTTTTAGTACCCAGGATGTCTTTGCTATGGGCACTTGTTTCTGCTTCAAAAAAACAAAGTTAGGCAATGCTCTGACTCAGGCTTGAGTAACTCTAAATTTCAAGATGCCTAAATAAAACTTTTGAGTTATTAATTTGAAATTTTAACATTGTAACACAAAATTTGGATTTACAGATCCTGGGGAAAAAAAATCTGTGGCAGAAATGAGCTTCCATACCTTCCCGACGCAACCCCAAAGGGGACTGTCTCATCTGGTTAGGTTAGGTGAATGTGTAAAGCACTAGACCGTTTACACATCACTTATTCATGTTGAGTAAATTAAATTCTTGCACTTTTGCACCATCGTCCAGCTGATTGACTTTTTCTTCTTTCCGTCGCTTCCCTCGTTAGAAGTTTATGGACGACACCGAGCTGTGCTTGACCCGACTGGGAGACGAGATGAAGACCAAAGTGCAGAGCTTCATCGGCAGATTGCGAGACTGTGCACGCGCTCACTGTGACATCAACAGCCCGACCATTCAGATGAACATCATCAAGATCACCAAGGACCAGGCGCGCTTACAGGAAGTCCGCTGCGGCATCGAAGGTCTCATGCTCGAGAGCGACCCTTTCCGCTTCATCGAGGTGAGACTCTAACGCGTCACTGTCAAACTGCGGCCGCGATTTTACTCTTAAAGCACGGAACATTTTCTTGTGACATTATTGAACTGATCCAAAAGAAAGTTTATCCTGCTGAAGTTAAAAGCTGTAAAAATACCAACAGAATGCTGTCATCAAACTCTCAGACTACCCTGCTAGGATGATGTAAATGTGATGGTTTATATTCCAGGGCTGCCCACCAAAGTACAATCTATGTGTGGAGAAACACATAGATTTGTTTTAATAATTGATTTATTTGTGTTGATGTCTGTTTTGTCTTTTTCAGGCATACAGGACAAAAGGAAAATAGTAAGTTTTTTATTTTATTTTATTTCTCAGTTCATCTTTGCTTTATTCTCACATCATACAGACAAAATAAAGTTTAAACATCCTAATATTTCTCACAGCTGAAATTATCTTTTAGCTTATTTTTTTTGTGGGGAGGGGAAATACATCTCATTGGTGCCAGGTTCTTAACTACAGAGCGACTTGAACAGGTTGCTTGAAGTGTTTGAGAGATTTTGGTCCATGTTGACATGACTGTATCACACAGTGGCTGCAGATTTGCCGGCTTTACATGCATGATGTGAATCTCCGGTTCCACCACGTCCCAACATTGCTCTATTAGATTGAGATCTGCTGACTGTGGAGATTGTTGGAGGACAGTGAACTCACTGTCATGTTCAAGAAACCAGATTGAGATGATTCAACCTTTGTGACGTGTGTGTGTGTGTGTGTGTGTGTGTGTGTGTGTCACAAAAAACCATTAGAAGCATGATATTTAAGGAGTTTTTACCAGTACATATTGTAGTTTTACTTAAACTGATTATTATAGACTGACTGAAGTGCTTAGTTATGTGTCAGCATGGTTGCAAACAATTAGCGATTTAAGACGTGTATACATGGATGAAGGAAGCAAACTGTCACTTCTTTTGTCTTTGTGCACTTTAGTTACCGCAGGCAGCTAAGGAAAAACATGTTTTACCCAGAGTATGTCGACATGGAGACGGAGGGTGTGGGAATGACGATGGAAGAGGAAATGAGAAAATTTCTGGAAGATGAGCTCCGGCCTCACATTAGCGATGCTATCAATTCCCTGTGTAAGAAATATTCAGTCATTTGCTGACACTCGTCACTGTGTCTGAAACGGCTTCACAAGCCTCTAACCCGAAAACATCTGGCAGCGTAACGATTTTGTGCTGTTTCAGCTCTGCTCAAACTTCTGTTTCGTTTTCTCCATCAGGCTACATTTCTGATCCTGAGGAGGAGCAGGACGAGAATGAGGAAGAGGCTCCGGAGGAGGACGAGGAGGAGGACGATGAAGATGAAGATGACCTAGATGACAGCAGCGAAGAGGAAATGAGAAGTGAGGGGGAGGAGGAGGAAGACGATGAGGAGGAAGATGGGGTGGGACCGCATGATGATGATGATTACAGCCCGGAGGAGGAGGAGGAGGATTTTGAAGAGGAAGAAGAAGAAGAGGATGGGGATGGGGATGAGGAGGAGGATGACGAAGAAGAAGAAAGAGGAGTTTAATAGCATTATTTTCCACCTAATGAAGCACTTTGAAGTCGATCCTCGACTGTGGACGAGTGCACAGTCACATGACAAATCGCTCGTCTTCATGTTCGCAGAATGTGAAGATTAAGACTCAAGAAGCCCCACAATTTGCCTCTAACCCTCACACAGCATTCAGACACATGCCGGGCAGTGAAAGCCTCCAGTTCAGCTGGACTTGAAACAAATCAAGGGCTGAGAATGTGCTGAAGTGACTCTCACCCTAAACATGTGTCGCACACTGGCAAACCTAATTCAGGTGCTTTCCTTTAGAATCATTCGCTGGACATGAATGTGAATGTATAACGGCTCAGTTTGGGAAACCTTTGCACGTCTGTGACACCAGATTTTCGAGCACTTTGCCAAAAAGATTTTTTAGAAAGTGAGAATTTACTCTTTCACCTTGTTAGCTAGATTTGCTCTAGCTTGATTGAAGAACTTTCTGCAAAACGTTTGATACAACAATAGCTCCAAAGAAAGCCCTTCGATCAGAACTTCTGCTGAAGGCTCTGAGAAATCTGCTGGAACAGAACCTGTGTATGAGCTTGTGATTGTTTCAGCATTGTAAGCCAAAGAGAAAAGGTTGTGAGTGAGAGTGTGTGTGCATGCATACTTTAGGAGATGTTTGTCTGCTTGGCATGATGTTTAAAGAAATGTGCTAACAGAAGTTTACTGCAGAATGACGTTTTGCTTTTTGTGCTTTAAAAGCAGTTAATGCATTTACAAACATGTAAAAACAAAAATAATTGTTCCTATGCACAGTTCATACATTCTTCTTAAAATACCAGTTTTAGGTGATGTGTACTTTCGCACTTTACTACTGTTAATGCTGTGGTACACCTGAAACCTTTGAATGTCGACAGCTGATTTCCATTTTGATAAAATTATTTGAGGGGCCAAACTTCAGGAATTGTAAAAATTAAAAATAATAATAAAAAGCCTGGTGAATGTGCACGGTTGTCACGGTGTTGTTTATGTTGCTGGAGAAATGTGACGTAAGAGTTTATATTTTTGCTTTGTGTACAGGAAACGCATTACTGCAGTTTCATTAGGACATTTAAAGCTAACAGGCTGAAGACTTTAAACACAGGAAAATGGGCAAGAAGGAAAATAAAACAAATGTCACATATCCCTAGCATCCTCCTTTTCTGTCACACCAACCTTCTGTTTGTACTCCTCCATTACATCCATGAACCTCATCTGTGCTCTTCCTTTTTGCCTGGCAGCACCACCTTAAACATCTTTAGCTGTCCCTCCAAAATCCACATTACTATTCTTGTCCTTTCTGGTCACTCCCAGTGAAAATCTTGGCATCTCCAGCTCAGTCGCCATCTCCAAACCGCACATCTAACATCTTGTAAACCTTCCCTTTCAGTCTAGCTGCTATTCTTTCACTCAGATACTCTTCTCCACCCACTCTTCCCTGCCTGCACTGTCTTGTTCACCTCTTTGTTAACTGTCTGTTGCTTTGGTTGGCCATAGGTATTTAAATTCAGTCTCCATTGCTACCTCTCTCTTCCACCTGCTCTCACTACACGTCGCAACATCATATGCAAACATAGTCCACAGACACCCCAGCCTGACCTCATCGGTCCATCACTGCAGACTAATAATAATAAAATCTTAGTTTAGGCCTTTAGTAAGTGGGGTAGTTTAGAGACAGCTTTCAGTACAGGAGTAGCCCGTTCAACCACGCAAGTCATGGGGCCCCAATATATTTCACTACACTGTAGAGGAGAAGCAACCACCACCTCTAGTATTTAAACTGTTGTGTATTATTGGCCTATAACATGTCAAGCTCATTCTGAGCCAGAAAGAAAATTTCTGTCACAAAGTGACTTTTGCATATCCATATTAATCTGGGTGAAAGTGTCACTGACATCAAAAGTCTCTTCTTCACGAGAGGTGGAGCCAAGAGGGAAGCATGGATTGTATTAGCATGAATCACAGTTCTACAAATACATTTTAACTGCCCCAAGGGAGTGCATTTTAATGCAGAGGACAGAGCAGCAGTGCCAGATCTAGAAAACGTTACATCATGAGGGTGTAAAAGAGGGGCAAGATGTCCAGGCAGGGTGGCAAATACCTCTTCAGGGAAGAATGTGAAAATCTCTTATGGAGTCAACAAAATATCCACTAAAATAAAACATTTATTGTATCATTATATCTTCAAAGAAAATAAACGTTTTGGAAAAACAAGCAATTAAGACAGCTGAATAAATATCAAGAAGAATATATAGAATATAAAAAAACAACATCAAGACGAGTACGAGTTGAAGTGCTTGAAAGTAGTGCAATGGTCTTAGTTTATACTTTTAAAACAGGCCATTCTTTATTCTACATATAGCCCCTTTGTAAATCATGTTGTCTACAGGTTATTTACCAATATAAGGAACTATATTAGGCATAAAAAAACAGAACACACAGAAACATCTGTAATCACGTTTTGCCACGACACCCGGAACGGTTGTACTCCCGTGTTTAACCGACGGACAAAAAACAGCACGGACTTCCGGCGTCTGCACCAGTGCGTGTGTTATTGCATGTTATTCATCCTAAGCAGATGTAGTTCTGTGAGGAGTTTCGTCTGAGCATATCTGACATTAAATATCGACAGAGAGAGGCGCAGTGATGAATCCTGTCTTCCGGAAGGTGACGTCCCGCTTATTTGTTTTTTTCTCTGCTACAGGTTTGCTGACTTCACAGAGGTCACAGCTGTGCTGGAGCTAAGTTAGCTTGCTGTCAGCCAGCCCCGTGTTTGTGTCGTTGTTGTCTTTTCTGGCTCCTGTAGAGGTAACTGGAAAAACAGAGGATGTTGTAGATGGAGCTGCCAGGCAAGGAGGAAAAGAGGAAGACCGCAATGGGTGTTTATGGTTATACTGAAGGAGGATATCCAAATACTGCTGTGCTTCATAATTGCCGGGATACACTGTTAAATTTAAATGAGTGTGATAAATAGTGGATTTGACAGGTGATGTTGTCTCCAGGTGCAGGCGTCTGTCGCACAGCAGGCGCTCCTGCTGAATAAAGCGCTGACACCTTGCCGGTAAGTCTTTGCCTTGCTTTTTCGGTTGTCCCAGTTGTAGACATTATATGTTTAAAATAAGCATTTAAGTTAAATTGATCAGTTTTTAAAACAGATTGAAGCACAGACATTTACAACAAGTCTCAATTGTTAGACCGTAGAATTTGTTTTATGTTTCTAAACACATCGCGGTGAGATGATTTCTCTCCTTCTGATACTATTTATGATTAATCTGTGTTCTGTAATCTTTAAAGGGCTGCACCGTCCATCCAGCATCCTGTTTGGTGTAAGTATTTGTGTCCTGTGTATGCAAACTCAATGCAAACTGCTCGTGGTGCTGCAGAATATTTAAAGTGTTGTTTGTTCTCTTCTTAGGCACACACTCTGTAAATGAACGACAGTACAAGGGCATGCCAACCCACGGCATTGGGAGGTGGAAATATCTGTTACCTAAGCAAGCGGTAAGACTCCAAGTGGAGAATATATTGATTGGCTACCTGCTAAATCCAGAATTGAAAATAAAAACATTCTCCTCACACACACAGTTTTGAATAATCACGCCCATTTCATCTTAAAGACCTCATACCACCAGAGTGTCCTCACAGAACTCTTCAGTGTCAGACTGCTGGCTTACTTGTGGTTCCCAGAGTGAATTTTAAATTGTTTGCAGGATAGAGTTAACTGAAGACACTGTCTGGCCCTTTGCTGTTTTGTTGCTTTTAGCCGAGGAAAAAGAAGGACAAGCACCGGATGAAACGGATCATGTCTGCGACAGATACAGCGTACGGCACTCTGAATGTGAACGTGTCAGGATATGACATGACTGTCGTGGAACATTACTCCAAGTACATCCATAACTTCTGCAACCGGCTTGGCATCAAAGTAGCTGACAGGTGAGGATGTTTGGATGGCAGGTCTGAGGTTTCTGATCACTGCAGGTCAGCAGGTAACATTTAACTGAGTCACTTAAGGAGCTGAGATGCAAACCATGCCAAGTTCAATAGGAACATTTCCATTTTCTGCTATAACTGCCCCCTGTTCATTAAGATTAGATGTTTGAAGTTAAACTGTTTTTATTCTTTTCCATATATGAACAACATTAAATATGATTTGGTTTATTTTATTGGTAGACCGGGTATCAAAGGTCCCCGTCTTCTCTCTTATGTGTGGGTAATTAACAATTCACTCAGCAGATAGAAACATAGTTAGGATGAGCTGCAGGTTTGTATAAGTTGTTTTTCCCTGTAAAGGATGGAATAAAAATTATTTAGATATGTGTTTCACATGAAGGGACTGACACAGTTAAACTGTCAAAGCAACAGTAAGGATGGTAGATGATCGAGTTTTAAACCTTGATATAGCAGACTTTGGTCACTAGATGGCAGCAGAGTTCCTCTGCATCCGCCAAATATATTACAGTGAGTTGTTTTGTTTTCCTTTGTAGTAGACTTAAGCTTTAATGCTCTTTAATGCTTCCCACGTACAGCTATGCTTTACCAAGAAAGAGCACAGAGGTCATGGTGATGCAGGAGCAAGGCACCAAGACGTACGTCGATGCTGTCCTCAAGACTCACCACCGAGTCGTTCAGGTAAGACCTGGCTTGTTGTGTTTTTTGGGGTTTTGTTTGTGCTTTCAGCTCAAACTGCAGGTGCTGCAGGTGTACTGAGAGGTTTTAAAGACCTAACTGTTAACAGTGTTATTACTTTTTGTCCAGCTGAGCACTCTGAACGCCGCGCTGTGTCCCGTCTTCATGGACGTCCTCTTAAAGAATCAACCCGAGGGAGTTCAGCTCTCTGTGACGGAGGTGAGTAAGCTGTTGCATGTTCATCTTTTAGTCCATAATTGTTGGAGAACATTAAAAGTGCTTACTATAACAAACCAAACTCCATCTTACTCTTAAAAGCAATGTGCATGTGTAGTTTTTGGTCATATCATAATTTTTAAAACTAATCCACTTCTCTCCCTCTGAACCTCTCAGCACACCGAAGCTGATTTCCAAGCACGGTTCAAGGCGCGTCCGGAGCTGGAGGGGCTCATCGCTCAGATGAACCAATAACTTTCCACCTCATTATGTACAAGTCTCAGTTTGATCTAATTTATTACCCATCATTCCTCAGTAGCATCCTGTATAAATGGATTATCTGAAATGGAAAAAAACTGTGCACATTAGTCTCATTTTGTGACCTTTGGGAAATAAAACCACACTCATTTTTCCACCTTAAAATATTTTCATATTTATTTTTCTGGTTCTTCTGCTTCATTGTAAACTTTGTTCACTTTAATACACATCATGTCACTGTACTTTTTTTAACCTTTGGACACAAAATGTAGTATTTTTAATTTCTGTGACTAAAAGTTAGAATTGTAGCAATCAGGTATTTTTTAATTTAAATATAAAAGTTCAGAATATTTTATTTGCCTGTATTCTGAGTAAACATTAACATCTGTATCCCATGTTGTAGAAAAACATAAAAGAAATTAAATTACACAGATAAAAACAAGATAAACAATTAAAAAAAAATAAAGGTAGGTTTTTTTTAAACAAGAGAAAAATATATATTTGGTTGAGTTAAATAAAAAAAAAACGTAAAATGTGGTTCATATTTTTACATTCCCTAAACAATACATTGAGATCCCTCCAGCTCATAGATGAGAAACCTCAGAGACTTTATCCCTTGGACTTCATAGAGCTCATCTTTGAATAATCTCTCATTTGGCTCATTTAAATTTCTCACAGCATCAAATTTCTCATTGGAGATCAAATCTTTTTCCTGGAGTTTGTCTTGAACAGCTGCTGCCTCGCTCACTGTCCATCAGAGCCGTTGAATGGCGATCCATGAAATGCTGTCCAGAAAAATAAAAAGCAAATGTAAAACATAATAAAATACAGTAATACTCTACATTATAGTCCTGAAAAAAGAAGCTGTTTTCAGTTATAAGGTTTTACATATCAGCACCTAATGAAAATCTCCTGGTCTTTACAAGACTGTAAAATTACTGAAACTTTAGATGAACAGCAACATGACGCCATTATTTAGTGAAAATTAAACCAAAATGCTAAATAACTAAGCACACTGCTCCCTGTGCAAGTAACAGCCAGGTGCTGATACAGAAATGCACTTGATTATTGATAATCAGCACATGTGAGCATCTCTACAAAAGCAGTCATTCAGTAGTTCCCTAGTCTGGAGCATTCAGGTGTGTGTTAACACAATTCCAAATAGGAAAGCAATAATAATTTTTAAAAAGAAATTGCTGATGTTCTTCAGTCTGGGAAGAAAGATCATTCACAAACAGAAAACATTCAAGACGGCTTCCAGTCAACACAGGAGTCACTATCCCAGTAAATTCATCCCAGTGTTAGACCACGCCCTGCTCAGAGAAACTCCAAGAAACCCAAGAGCTACATCTGAGACTCTGCAGGCCTCAGCATGTTAAAGTTAATGAGAGTACAATTAGAAAAAGATGAACAAGTTTTGAACAGGCTTTTTTTTGGAAAGAGGGAAAATATCTTCTATCTAAAAAGAACAGCAATAATGCTGCATATGGGGAAAAAAAGCAATATATTTTGGATAGGTGAGACGTAAGTAGGCATGTTTGAACAAAATACACAGCATTACATTTGGAGAAAACCAAACAGCATATCAGCAAAAACACCTCAAACCAACTGTCGAGCACGGCGGTGGAAGGGTGATGGTTTGGGCTTGTTTTATAGCGACGGGATCAAACTGGAAATCGTGCAAAGAGACAGTGATCCACACCACAGTGAGAACTTTACAGCAAATGGGTGAAGAAGAAAGACTGCTTTTGTTTCTCTCAGGTTTGTTTTTAGGTTGTTTCAGAACCCAGTTTTCTTTTTAAATTAAGTCTTGATAAGCAAAACATAAGATTTGAAAAAGGAATTTACTTTATAAAATAATCATGGATTAAAGCGAACCTCTTACCCTGTTCTTGGTGAATACTTGTGCTTAATAGTCATCTGGAATAAAAGGGTTCTCATTGGTCAGATGGTGGCTGTTTATAGTTTAGATGAGCTGCGTTAGGGTAACAACATATAAAACACTAACCTGTTCCGATAGCGCACGTCCACACGGTGTCCTTTTCCTTTCCTCCCCTTCGCTCAACTTCAAGTTTCAGTTTCATGTTTCCGAAGTCGCTTTTCACATTTCCAATGACCACCTCAAAGAAATTAGTGTCGCTCCACTCCAACATGAACTGCTGTTTCTGCAGAGAAAACATTTTATGGAAAGTTGAGGATTTTTGCTGTTTCTATGTTATGGTGCAATGAACAGAAGTGCAGCTTAGTCCAAACCTCAGGGCAGATTTGTGCTGTGTCCCAGTCTGTTGAGAGGTAGAAATAACTCTCCAGCTGTACAGGGTCAACAGGACTTGTCTTTCGGATTTTTCTGAATCCGTCAGATTTCTCCTTCTTCTCCACTTCCTGAAACATGGAAAAATGGACCATTCTCCACATACAAGTAATGGTTGGAAATCTTTGAGAATCGTGTTCACATCTATTCATGTCTTTAATGAACATATGTGTTTGTGTTTATATCAAGATGAGAACATTGATTTGCACTACTGCAATCCATGAAACTGAAAAGGGAAAATGGCAAGAAAACACAAGTAACAACTACAAAGTTTAAAAAAAGCTCAAAGCTGTTCAAAAAACAGCTTTTGAAAGAATGATTAAATTACATTAGCATAAAGATGGCTGTAAGTTCTTAACTTTTAATGCAGTTTTTTCTGCCTGAAAGTCAGTAATGTTGTCAGTTGGGTTGTCAAAACATTTAGAGACCAAACTCTATTAATTTGCTGCCTTGTAGTGTCACTGTGTTTTTGTATTTATCAATGAGAGCATTTTATTTCTCTCTGTTATTATATATCACCTTGATGATATTTTTCCTCACTTCTACTTTATATTGTTGCTCCAGTATGTGGCATTGTATTACCTGTTGTATTAGAGGATCACGTGGGACCAGGTAAACGTGCAGAGTGAGGCCAGATGTGATTTGCATGTATATCAAGACATCAGCAAAAACTTTTAGATATAGGCCCAGTTTCTTTAGGATCATGGCTCCTCTTAGAGAGAACTCCAGCTTGTTTAACTTCACATGGGATGATGTCATTTCAGACACTTGCTCCAAATAACCTCCACTGCTGTCCACATGCAGAACTCGAAATATGTCTGACATCGCTGCATTTTCACCTGCAAAGCACAAACAGTCGTGTGTGCATAAATATCTTTATTACTGTAATAAAACAATCATATGTGTTTTACGACTGCTCACCTGTACAGATCCAGTGCGGCAGACGGACTTCCTCTAGCTTCCCATCTGTGACTTTGATGTCCATTAGGGGTCCTGCTGGTATGTAGTCCATGCATACAGGTTTCCTCATGAATCGCTCCCATGAGCTAAACTGGTATCTGAAGCTGACGGTTTCCTTACAAACCCACTGCAAGGCAGACTCGCTGCATTCATATTTGCCACTTTCAGACTGCAGGCTGAATTTGAATAGACAAGACAAAATGCTCTGTTATGCTCTGTTCACATGCACGAACAGAAATGGCACAATGCAAATAGTACAAAGTGGTGCTTTAAACCCAAACCACTTCATTGTGTGTCTTGTAATTAGTGATAACCTTCACCTGTAAGTATGAACCTCCTCCATTATCTGGACTTCAGGTTTCAGCTTCGTCCACGGACTGGAGTCCTGTTGTACAAGATATTTTTACATTGTCATGGTCATTGAAATTGTAAATTCTTTACAATTATTGTAAGATGCAATAAATGAGTAGAAAAAAATCCACAGAAACAGAGACTTACCATTTCATTGCCAAAAGCTTTCAGAAGTCTCTCAGAAGTTTCTTCTTAAAGCAAAGTTAACGTTTAAAGAGCTAGCTCACAAAATTCAATAATTCTAGCACAATTTTAACGTTACTTTAACTTGTGCGAGATTTCTATATGATATAAGTACATAAAAAACATGCTTTTTAATCTTAGCATCTTTAAAGCAGAAAAATGGAGGAAACACCATTTGGTCATGTAAAATTATCAACCTAGCTGTATTAAAACAACTATTGTCATTATAACATGAAAAAATGTGATACTCAAAGAGGAAAGCATTTAATTTGTTGAGGGAAAGGATTTTAATAGTTTCATTTTCTTACCCTCAGTTCTTCTGTGAACGTTGTAAGCAACAGGACCACTGATTGTAAATCCAAGATAAAAGAACACATGGCCTGAGTTCCAGAGGCTGTCTTTTTGGTTAACATCCAACTTGATCTCTGTGCTGCCAAATGTTGCATACAGCCTGTAATTTCTCACCACCCCTTTAACCCTGAGAAGTTTGTCTTTGACTGTTGGATTTCTGAAAATATCGTCGTTCCTCCAGTTTGTGTTTGAGGCTTTCAGTGCATCTTGGGTCCACAAGATTTCAAGGTTGCGTCTGTGAACAAGTCTGTTCAGACCCTGACCCGGTCCAAGAAAAAATATGGGTCGAAGGTACCTTGACCGAAAGAGTGACTTATATTCTTGTTCATAGGAATGCAGAATATTTTGGATTAAATGAGGGAGGTCAGAGGCCAATTCGTCTTCACCATCTGTAGGCCAACACAACAGCAGAGCTAACATGTGAAACTCGGGTTGCATCTCAGGAGCCAATGGCATTTTCTCTGTAAAGCTGCTTTGGTAGTCGGAGCTGGACGGAGGTTCTTTCATATTTATCAGCATGATATTGGCCAGAACGTAGTTGAGTAAGGCATGTGTAGCAGAATGTTTGTGTTGGCAGATTTCTTTCCACCATACAGCAATGTCCTTGGTGTCTGATCTAGTGCATCTTTCAAGACATGAAAGTACTCCCGGAGAAGTGACAGCCAGTTTTTGTTTAACTTTGTGGAAGGCTTTCTGGAGTTGATCATTTGGTTCTGCGTCTCCAACATACTTTTTGTAGCATTCTATTGTCTTTCTGGAAATGTAGGATGGATCTTCTTTCTTTACAACAGAATATGAATACGTTAAAAAAGTGTCAAAAAATTCAGATCTTTTCTCAACCAAATCTCTGAGGCGGTTTATTAGCTCCTTAAACCTGAAAAGTTTCTCATCTCCGAGGGATTTCAGGACAGAGCCCAGAGACACAGTCTTTGTGAGAACTTGCTTCCAAAGTTCATCATGTCTGATAAGATGGTCATACAACAGGGTGCAAACTTCCAGATAACCAAACAGCCCTCTGGTGTTTAAAGCACACAAGACTTTTTTATTGCCATCTCCTTGTTTGCCTTTCATGTGTTCATTCTCAGCAAGTCGTTCCTCATCTTCAAAAGCTTCAATGCCTTTTTGGGCAAGCTGTAAAATTTCTCTTGGCTTGGCAGAAACTTTTAAGTTCTTCAGGTGGATCTTATGGACTTGGCCTAGTGTATCTGCAACATATGAACTCCAAGGTGCTCTCCGCTTTGCTTCTTTTGCCCAAATTTCTGCCTCATTGTAGTCTTCTTTTTCTATATAATATAAACGAGCAAGAGTTTGTGGAAAAAGTGGGTTGTCATCAAATTTCTTTGAGGCCACCTTCAAGACTGACAGACTCTGACTTTTGCCTTTCTTTTTGTCATCATCTTCTGTCTTTGTAATATCTTGAATCAGTCTGGAAAACGTTTCTTTCTTCTCATTAATGACACCAGTTGGGTCCTCTATTATTTTAATTTCTCTTTTATTTAGCATGTCTTTGATAAACCCAAGTAAATATGGAGGAACATAACTTCTGCAAAAACTGTTCAAGAAGTGTCTTGTTGTGTCACTTCTGGTCACACCCGCATTAGCCAACAGTTCAGTACAACACTGAGCTATCATATTGTGAGCCATGCGAACCTTTTTTTCAGATCTTTCACCTTGTTGGAAGGTGACGATCAGATGACTGAAAGGCTGCATTTGATCCTCTAGTGAAAAGTCATCTTCATCTTCATGTCTGAGGAAGTCCAGGCACTGAGACTCCAGGAGATATGAACCTGGTACGTAGGCGTTCAGCAGGGATAGGAAGGCAGCAAGCTGCATCTTCAGTGGCTTATTTGTTCTTTTGATATGTTCTAATGTAGCACATGCGTTCCTGATGTAGGCTTGAGAGAAATTAGACTGCAGAATGTTAAAACCATGAAACTGCTTGCACCGATCACCAAATCTTCTGCCAAGCTCCTCTTTTTTCATATCAAAGTCTGCTTGCTCTCTGTCTGAGAGAGCTTTTTTGAGAATAATAGATTTTCTCATTTTCCTCTTGAACTTTTGTTTCAGTTCATAAGAACGCGCCTTTTGGTGGATAATCCCGTCACTGCTTCTCACACAGTTCAGTAAAATTACCACAGGCAAATCAATTTCTATATCCTGTTCAGCAATCTCTTCCATAATCCTGTCCTGGAGGATGTCCAATATGAACTCATCATTTAGTAACAACAGTACCGTTTTCTGGTGGCCATGGCTACCTGCTGTAAAAAGGCTGACCACATCTTGCGCAACTTTTGTGATATCTAATGTTGAGCCTGTCAAAACAGCACATCTGAAGGTTTTCCTTAAGTCCCACAGCACCTGCATAGCCAGTGTGGTTCCCCCACATCCTTGTTGATGAAACAGTTTAATTGTTGATGTCCCAGGGCCTTTTCTTCTCAGGTGAATTTGTTCTTTAAGGGTTTCATATCCATCTCGTTTGATAAAAGGAGTTGCATTGCCATCTGACACTGCTTGTTCACTGATATAGAAGTTGAACCAGTTCGGTGGGGCCCCTCTGTAAAAGTTTTCCTCCACCTGCTCAGCGTGTTGAGGTTCAACAAACTCTCCTTCAAACTGTGTGGTGTAGAGGACATCCAAAGATGAGAAGGAATCACTGATTTTACTCGTTACATGTATTTCTCCACCTTCAGCAGTGGGCAGGGCTGGTCTGTTTGCCATCTTCACACTTTCACTTTGCTTCACCCTAATGAATGTTAAACAAAACAAACATGAGTCCGTCTTATGTCTTAGCTTAAACTATTTGTAATTTAGGTCCTACATTCACTTTATGGAATGTGATATATTTAAATAGCCATTTCATTGCTGGTCAATCACATAAAATAAATATAGCCTTCTCCATGTAAAGAACCAGACACTAACTTCAATTAAAACTTCCATTTGTCATTTGCAGATCTTAAGAGATTTTTCTTACCTTCTCCCAAATTACACGGACAGCTCTAAAGACCTGCTATTATGTGTGTGTTCAAGCACTGGGACCGTGAATGTGTCATGTAACCCGGAAGGTAGTCGTCACACCCAAAGCAGGTTGGGATAATCAGGTACAGACATGTACACCTCTACAGTTTGAATCTTAGAGCAGTTCCAGTTTCAGAGTAGTTTAAAAAAAAGGAATGAGTCAATTTAACAACACATTTTCTTCCTGGTTTTTAAAAAAAGCAGAGGCTACGCTTGACGTGTTCAGTCAATAAACACGTCAAGTTGGCATAAAATATTGCACAATCAGAAGCTAAAGATTGGAAATTTGCAAAATTGGCCAACAAAATAATAAAATATGTGATATATGTTAATATTGTCCTATTTTCAAATATTACCTACATTTGTTTAAAGGGCAGGGTGACTTCATTTGATTAGGAAATGCTTGTCACAACAGGAAATACTAAGGCTTTACTATGAACGGTTTAATGATGAAAGATAACAATTCTTTCTGTCTCTATTTCACTCATGTGGCTGCTGTTCAGGTCTCAGTTTGCAATTAAACAGTGCTTGAGTATTTGGAAACATTTAAACAAATAAAAGGAGGGCATTAAAATACGTTAGGATGTAAGCAAATGTAAATAATCAATGAAGAGTGTTTGGAAGCGCATCAAAAAAGAATATTTATGTGGCTTGATCACAGACAGTTCTCTATTATCCAAAATGTTTTTCACTCTCTTTTTCTGTCACATTCACTCTCTTTCACACACACACACACACACACACACACACACACACACACACACACACACACACACACACACACACACACACACACACACA